>NW_006408589.1:1115689-1116455 GCF_000296735.1 Chrysochloris asiatica
TTGCTTGAGGAAGGATTGTTCTTATTAGGTGCTGTAAAGTTGTTTCCAGCTTATACCATCCCTATGTACAACAGAATGAAACACTGCCCAGTCCTGCGCCATCCTCAGATTTGTTGTTATGCTTAATCCCATTGCTGCTGTCACTGTGCAGTTCATCTTATTGGGGACCTTTCTCTTTTATGCTGTCCCTCCACTTTACCAAGAATGATTTTCTTCAGGGACTGCTCCCTCCTGATAGCATATCCAAAGTATGAGAATGGAAGTCTTACCATCTTTGCATTCTGACTATACTTCTTCCAGCACAGATTTGTTTGTTGTTTTGGAAGTCCAGCAAATTTGCCTAATGCAATATGTTGTTTGATTTCTTGACTGTTACTCCCACTAATATTGATGGTGGTTATTGTTGTTGTTAAGTGCCATGGAATCAGATACAACTCATAGCAATCCTGTATAGTGTTTCTGAGGAATGGTTAGTGAGTTTGAACTTCAGACCTTAGAGTTGAAATCGAACTTGTGGTCCAGTGCTTATCCTATAGCACCATACCACAACTACATAGGCAAGCAAAATGGAGTCTGTGACAATTTCCATATTTTCTTCATTTTTCATGATAATATTTATTTATCAAATGGTGAAGACTTTTGTTTTCTTTATATTGAGGTGCAACCCATACCAAAGGCTATCAATAGAGACTACAAATGCGATTGAAGACAAATAATGCTTTTTACACAGTATTCTAAATACTCTGAGAGGATGGATTATATGAAA
>NW_006408589.1:1119115-1131743 GCF_000296735.1 Chrysochloris asiatica
ATAAATGCTGCCCTTGGAATCTCAAAGGTTCATTATTGTAAGGCAGGAGTGGAGGACATTCTGCCATCTGGCCATGGGCCCTTGAAATCATTTGGTCTGTCTCTGCCTAGACAACTGTAGACAGGACCAATAATTCAATAAATCTAGGAGCTTTTTTCATGACAACATAAATTTATATGAAATAAATCATAGTGATAGAGTAAATTTTGAGGGACAGGCAAGAAGCATCCATTACTGGATAGACAGGACACATACAAGTACATGACAGGACAGACACTTATGCTTCTTGTCAACTGCCCACCAGCTGTTTGTGGTGACTCAGAGGACAGTCAGTACCAGGCAGGCTGGGAGCATACACATGTGAAAATATTAGCACACTGTGGTGAAATTGTGGGGATGCAGTGATGATAAGACAAGATGTGATAGGATGATTCCTCATGACGTTGATGTCCTTGCCTTGAGTGACAATGATGTTGTCAACTTATTGTTAACATGGATGTTAACTCCAATACTATCATTACCCACATGTCCACAAACAACAATCCTTGCAAAAACTGAACCTCAGATGAAGGATCTGGAGCATCATTATAGCTCAAAACATGTCAAACTCAATAAACTTAGAGACCAACTGCATCTGGATAATATCGGTGTTCTTCTGCAGAGTTAGGAATCACAAAAAAAAATCACTTTTACTAGGACTCCTTGTGACAGAGACAATGTTATTGATATGAGTTATGTAGTAAGTGAGTTAATTGCAAAAAAAAGCTGATGCCTCATGTAAAGGGAGAGTTTGTGAAAGAGTGCATGGTGTCTGCTGTGGAGTTGTTAGCACCAGACAAAGTAAAACAGTTTTAGTCTATTAGTTTGGTTTGGAGAACCATCTCAGATTGGGTTACTGATTTAGCAAAATACACTGATGATGTTGCTACTCTCAACTGCTTTTTCAAGTTTTCAATAGAAAAATATTGAAGGATTCTACAGGAGATTTCCAATTTTTTTCTCTTGCTTATGATGAGACAACGGGTATAACAAATACTGCCCAACTTAACATTTTTGCTCATGGAATAAGTGCACTTTGACACACAAGACGAAGTGGAAGCCAAGCATGGCTTCACAACAATAAGTTGAGGACTTATTTGAGAGACTTGTTTTATCAAGTGAAAAACTTGAGGTAACATTTGAAAAGTTAAGTGGACTTACTCTGGTAGCATAGTGGTTACGAACTGGGCTGCTAATCTCATGGTCAGCAGTTTGAAACTACCAGCTGTTCCATGGGAGAAAGATGAGGCTTTCTGCTACCATAAAGATTTACAGCCTTGGAAACCCTGTACAGGGTGGCTATGAGTCAGATTGACTCCACGGCATATAACCACCACCACCACTACAGATGGAGAGCTCCAGCCATGATTGACTCACAGAAAATAATCATTTCAGTCCTGATTCAAGTAATTTAACTATACGCCAAGAAAGTCTCTGTGCACAATTGTTGTGGCTCAATAATGTGATGTCAACAGTAGTGGCATGCATACATTTTGTCAAATGCAGAGGGTTTAACAACTACCAGTTTAAAGAGTTATTAAAGGATCTTGATTCTAAGTACGGTGATCTTGTTTATCACTGTGAAGTGCAGTGGATGAGTTGCAGGAACATGCTCATGAGGTTTTAGGAACTGTGGGACCAAGTCAAGCAATTCATGGAGATGAAGGGAAAATCTGTCAGGTAACTCAATGATAGCAAGCGGTTGTGTGATCTAGTGTTCATTGGGAACTTTACCCTCAGAGCTGAATACCAAACTTCAGGGCCCCAACAAGATTTTCAGCTCCCTGCTTTCAAACATGAAGCCATCTGAAGCTAAATTAAGGCTGTAGAAAGTGCAACTCAAAAGTGCATTTCCCCTCTCTGAAAGGACAAAAGCTTTCTAAGACACTTGAATATGCTGGTGAATGTGCAAAACTAATTGAGGCATTTAATGAAAACTTCAAGGACATGAAAAGTAAACAAATGTTATTGAACATCTTTGCCACAAATTTCAATGTGGAACCAGCTGATGTACTTTTAACCTACAACACAAAATCATTCAGCTGCAAAGAGATGAAGAGCTAAAAGCTAGTTACAATAACCTGCCACTGCTTGAGTTCTATAAATGCTACATTGTTGTTGTTGTTATGTGCCGTGGAGTCGGTTCCAACTCATAGCGACCCTGCACAGGGTTTCCGAGGCTGTTAATCTTTACAGGAGCAGAACACCTCATCTTTCTCCTGCGGAGCAGCTGGTAGTTTCGAACTGCTGATCTTGCAGTTTGCAGCCCTATTCGTAACCACTACGCTACCAGAGCTTTAGCAACAATGAGTTTCTCACGCTGACAATACATGAATTGAAATTGTTTATGTGTTTGGAACAACTACTGCTGCAAGCAGTTCCTTTAAAACCTTATCATCACAAAGAGTCAAGTGCACTCTAGACTGACTGATGCAAACTTGAGAAAACAGTTGAAAGTAACAACATCATCAACATCAGCTAACAACACTCACATGCTTCACCAAAGGGAAACAACTCCAGCCATCACACTGTTGTTGTTGTTGGTATTATTAAGTGCTGTGGAGTTGGCTCCAACTCATATTGACCTTGTATAGGGTTTCCAAGGAGCAACTGGAGAGTTTGAACTGTGGTTCAAACTGACCTTGTGGTTCAGTACATTACCCTTCAGAGTTATACAAAGACTCCTGTTGTTGTTAAGTGCCATCAAGTTGGTTCTGACTCTAGTGACACTGCATAGGGTTTCTGAGGATCAACTGGTAGGTCTGAACTTCCAACCTTGAGGTTCAAACTGGCCTTGTGGTCCAGAGCTTATCCTATAGTACTACACCAGGACTCTCCAGAAATCGCATTAGGGGTGAGTCAATTAATTGTTTAACCAAATATAGAAGGTTAATTAATATGTGTGTGTGTCTTTTTTCTTTTTTTGTGTGAATTGAATAAGGTTAACAGATAAGATCATCAGCTTTACATTCACAATAAAAAGTAAAACACACACACACACACACACACAATGTATCAACTTTGTTGATTTACAATCCCCTCCCTGTAATAACAGTTAGCCTACCACCTCCCTGTGGCTTCCCATTTATATCTTATATTTCACAAATGAACAAAGCAAAAATATTTGATGTTCACATACAAAAAAAAGAATATATTTTCATTTAAATGTCCTAAGGGCATATTCTACAAGCCAGTCTCCTGTCCCCAGGCACATAGACTTGCTCAGTCCATTAGCCTAAAGCTTGTAGGTTTTCTGTCACTCCATACGATTGTCTCTGCTGTCACCACTTTTCTAGGTAGGAATCTCACACTCCACTCATGCTCTTCCTTCTTGATGGTACTGGGATCCTCCATTCCTGAAACAAAAGATTCACTATGCCCCCTTTTAGTTACACATTTTCTACAAATATAGTTGTGACAATCACAGTTAATCCTGCTAACAATTACTCACCATTAAATCATAAAATCCTATCAGCGACACTCCCAGTCTCCCTTTCACCATATGCATCTTGAGAAGATGAAAAGTATTCAGTGAGGATACCATCTTATTCGCCTTGTTTGAAAACAAAGAACATTCATGAAAACTTCTAAGCCAGTCACTTCGTGTCTACATAGTTCCTCATTTTTGATAGCCATGTCCAGACTGCCCATCACTATCAACCCAGTGAACTGAGAAAATAAGCTTGTCCCTTTATATGAAGAATCACGCCATTCTGTTTGGAATTTTAAATAAATGCATCCACAAGAAAAGGCCCAGTTCATCAAATTGAGCAATATACACATGTGATCACTGTATCAGGCATTTTTATCTTCATCTGGTCAAATTCTGGTCAGTTAGTCATCCAAGCTAGCCAAACAGATGCTAGCTGAAAGTTTGGGAGTTCTTGCATGCCTCCCTGTACTTCACTCTCAGCTCTAGCTAGCACCCAGGGGCAAGGCTTGGGAGAAGAGCTCCCTAAATTGCAGACCAGTCAGTTCTTCCTCTACTCTCTCATCCTGAGGTCAACAGGTGTCAGTGGAACATGGCCAAGCTTAGTCCATGTCAACATTGCTGCATTTCCCCCATTTCCACTCACAAGTAGATCCAGGTGATCACCAACATACATACTAGACAGCCCACAGTTCCCCTTTGAGTTTCAGTCTTAGAAGGGGGTTTTCCCTGATGGACTGATGTTTCTTTTCTGTTTTCCAAGCAGTTCTGAGTTGATCTGCATGCCATTTCAAGTGTTAATGTTCCAACTCAGAAGGTTCAGGTGGTGATCAAGCAATACTTAACAAGAAACCTATTTCCCTGGGTGAAATAGGTTCTACTTTCCCTTTTAGCCAATCCAATCACTTGCATGCTGAAAACAGGCTTCCAAGCTTTCTGTAAACTGAACGTGTCTTCTTGCAAAAGAACAAGCCAGACATCTGAACAAACCCTTGGCCACACTCACTGAAAACATATAGTGTCCGTCCTAAATGTGTCCTTATGTTCAATTAGTCCTCTGGAGTCATTTATTCCAAGCATCTTCAATTTTCAACAATATTCTTTTTTTCTGCACATGACCTATCCTGCCTCAGGTTCTTTCAACTTCTTGAATGCTTATCTTCTCATCCTTCAAGGGAATTTTTTTTCCAGCAGCTCTTAAACTACCTTTTCTGTAGTTTTATGTCCCTTCCTGTTCTGAAATTACAATATCTGTAGGTTATTCCTCTTCATGTTGTCCCATATGAATCTTAGGCATTGTTCAGGCTTTTTCATTCTTTTTTTTCTGATTGTTTTTCTATCTTAGCACTTCCATTTATTCGATTCTACTCCTTTTCCTTTTCAGTGTATCATCTATTTCTGATTATTTATTACTGATCATCTGAATCTCCATTTGCAGGTTCTGTTTTGTCTCTTAAGCTTTATCTATTTTGTTTGTTCCTGCAACACTTTTCCTTGACATTTCTGTGGAACATTTGAATGTAACTCAATATCATTCTCCTAGATTATTTGAGGTAGTTCCATTGCCTCATCTCCCTCAAAAGCATTTTTTAGCAGTTCCTTTTGATTATTTCTTTGAGCTATTCTGTCTTGTTTCTGGATGTGAGCAGAAATTTTATGCTGCTTTGTAGACATTGTAGTGTTGTTGTATTTGTATTAATTTGATGAATATTTGTTGGTGTATTCTTAAGCACTCTACAATTGCCTCTTGGTAAGTGTGATCAGGAGGTGAGCATCTTTTTCATTGTTCATACAGTTCAATTTGGAGTGTTTTTAGCAGGTGTTGGCTATAGACATTGCTGTGGTGTATAGCAGCCTATACTGGCTCTTGCCCAGTTGGTGGGGTTTTAGTGGGTACAGTTGTAGAATGGCTGTATGACCAGAGCTATTATCTCAAGTACTTTGGACTTCTCCTCTCAGTTGCAATTAATAGCATTAGAAAAAAAAAAAATGAGACAAGATTCTGGTATATCTCAAGCATCACTTCTTTGTACAGGTTCTTCTGCTCAGAGCTGTTGCTTCCATTCAGCCTCTGTGAAGTCCACAGTGACATCTTGGAATACAAACTAGTTCTGGTATTTGGGACTTCCTCTTCTCCTCTTGATTGTATTCAATAGCCTTAGTGCATAAACCTTTGGCCTTTCTGTTGAATCCATTTCTTTCTGGTCTCCATGTTGTCCTTTTGTTTTGAAACCAAAACCTTACATGATTCTGTTTCTCTTTGGAAGCCTTACATCTGGTCACTATATAGTAGATAAAACTCAACAGCACTTAACCAAACAGCAAATATGTTACTGCTTTCAGAATGAAGCATCTCTCTGTTTGATAGTCCACCTCAACAATCACTCCTAGAAGCAGCAGTCTGATTTTTAAATTGATTATTTCTTATGGCCTGATAATAATGTTATAAAAATCCAAATGACCCTTGGCAGGAAAAAAAGTTCCTCACCCCTGTTCTAAGGTATGCACACCTCCTTCGCATTATTGTTCTCCTTATAGGCCTATTGTTTAACTGAAACTTGGGCCATAGATTGAGTTTTAACTTCTAACTTTTTGATGAGTAGTTGAGTACAAACTGGTTGCTAAACAAACAAACAAAAACAAATAGTGGATTCCAACTTATGGAGAACTCATGTGTATCAGAGTAGAATGGTGCTCTATAGGATTTTCAATGGCTAATTTTTTTGGAAATAGATAATCAGGCATTTCTTTCAGGGCACCTCTGGGTAGAATCAAACCTTCAACATTTAATTTAGGAATTTAATGTGTTATCTCTATACCACCCAAGGAATCCTAAAGGATTGTTATGTGGATACAGAGCTTTCATTCCAGTGCTTGGCACAAAATAAGTCCTTACATTTGCTATTATTAGTATTATAGGGTAGAAAAAGGAAAATTAGAGGTAGAATCAAGACAGGTAGAGAGAAAAGGAAGTTTGTAGAGAGTTAGAAATAATGTGAGTTAATGTTATAAAGACTGCAAGATAACTTAGAAACTGCAGAGATCATTGTGGGCATACTGAACAAATCTCCAGATTCCCTTAAGGGAGTTAATTGGTTATCCCCTCTCCAGTTCTTGACCAGCATCTCTAGCTGGCATTTGAGGGAATTAAATGAACTGGATGCTAAATAGGAAATGGAATGGGTTTGAAGATACCCATTCTGATTCTGATTGACCAGAACAAATGGGAAACAGAATTGGAAGGAGCTGTATGGCAAAATAGTGAAGATTCAGAGCATGAATAACAGCGGAAGAAGGCAGATGACGTGTCCATTGTCAACACAGTATCTCCTGTGGGGCCATTTGGAGTGTAACCAGATGCTAGAATGTTAGGAACATCTACAGAAAGATGTTACCAACAGTGAAATCAAGAGGCAGGTTACCTAAATGGAATCTGCACCTCTAGCCACCACAATGCCACAGGGGCTCTGAAACCAACGAGACCTCTCAGATCTTCTTCCTGGAGTACCAGCCCCTCCTCATCCTGAAATAGAAGAATGTCTGCCTGTGCTTCCGGTGAATGCCAACTCAGATACAAGCAGCCCCACAGAGCACAGAAGAAAGCTTCAGGTAAAACCAAAGGACAACAGGCAATCCTGAAGGGGGCTTTCTTTTGTGGATTTTCCAACTAAAAACATAGTTGAGGGGACTGCAACCCCTCGTAGACAGATTGACTGACACATATTATATCCCCTGAGTGTCAGTGCCTGCTGGTAGACAGACTAACCATAGTATTCTGTGTCTTTGGGAGAGAATGAAATTTGAAAAATAAGATCCATGTCTTTCAAATCCTAATTAAACCAGGGATGCTGAAGAAATTATCACAGAGAGGGAGGGGAAATGGTAATCACTGACCAAAGCTCTACCAACCTGAACTTTTTGCAGAAAGTAGTGTGGACAAAAATAATTTTCACTTACAATAGCATCTAACAGAATAAGATACCAGGTAATAAATATAACCAAGGACATGAAGGACTCATACAATTTTAATTATAGAACAGTGCTGAAAGAGATTAAAATGGACTTAAATAAAGAAAAGGTGTTCCATGTTCATGGATTGGAAGACTTAATATTATTAAATGTCAATAAAGTCAACACAATACTGATAAAAATTCCAACAGACTTCTTTACAGAAATAGAAAACCAATCTTCAATTTAATATGAAATAGTTAAGGGCTGCAGATAACTAAAGCAATATTGAAAGAGACGAGCTAAGGAAGAAGACTCTCACTTTGTATTTTAAGACAGCAGTGTTTTGTTCTGCTGTGCATAGTATCGCTACGAGTCGGTACCAACTCGATGGCACTTAACAACAACAACAACAACATAGTTGTGACACAATAGGATAAGCACTGGACTGGTAACTGCAAAGTTGAATGGTTAAGCCACTCTCAGAATGGTTAAGTCACTCAGAATCCCTATATGGGTCACTGTGAGTCAGAACCAACTCAACAGCACACAGCAACAGCAACAAATACAGCTACAGTAATCAATTTAGTCTTGTACTACTGTAACAACAGATGCATCGATCAATAGAATAGAATTGAGAGTCTAGAAATAAACCCACACATCTATGATCAACTGATTTTTTATAAGGATGCTAAGTCCATTCAATGGGAACAGAAGAGTTGCTTCAATAAATCATGCTTGGAAAATTAGATTTCCACATGCAGAAAAATTAAATGGGATCTGTGCCTCACACCATACACAAAAACAAATTCAAAATGAATTAAGAAACTAAATGTGCAAATGAAAAACATAAAATTCTTAGAAAAAAAAGCAAAGGTAATGCTTTCAAGTCTCACATTTAATAATGGGTTATCCAATACAATAACAAAAGCACAAACAGCATAAAACAAAAGAAATAAATGGAACCTCATAAAATTAAAAACTTATATTCATCAAAATACTTTCCAAAAAAAGTTAAAGAACAAACTACTTACTAGAAGAATATGTTTGTAAACCATTTATCCCATAGGAATCGAGTAGTCAAAATATACATAAAACCTTGACAACTTAACAACAAGACAAACAAACCAATAATGAAATAGGGAAAGGACTTTTCACCAAAAAGGACATTCAAATGCCCACCAAACACATGAAAAGATGTTCAGCATCATAAACCATCAAGGAAATAAAATCAAAACTACAATGAGGTAACATTGCACTCCCACTGAAATGATTAAGATTAAAAAAAAACAAAAACAAGAAAACCTCAGATAATAGCAAACATTGACAAATGTTGGCAAGGATGTGAAATAATTAAATTACCCATCGCTGATGGGGATGCAAAACCATTCAGCAGTTGTGGAAAACAGTCTAACAGTTCTTCAAAGCTAACACTCCTTGGTATACACCCTAAACATTTGAAAGCACAGACTTAAAAGACTTCACAGTAACACTATTCACAGTAGCCAAAACCTGGAAACAACCTAAATGCTTATCAACAGATGAATGGCTAAAAAAAAAACATGATCCATACATATAATGGAATGCTACTTAGCCAGTAGGAGAAATGAAGACTTGATGCAAGCTGCAATATGGATGGAGCTGCAATACATGATGCTAACTGAAAGAAGCCAATCACAAAAAGACAAATATTGTATAACCTCACTTATATTATAAAAATTAAGAAAGAGAAAATGTATAGAGACCAAAGTTTATTAGTAGCTACCAGGGGCAGGAGGGAGGGACAAAGGGGAGGTTATGGTAATAGACATACCACACTGATTAAAGGTAGAATTGTACCGTGGTTTACTTTAATTGCTGTCAATAGGCTGCATACTTGTAAAAAGTTGATTTGGTCAAAGTGGTATGATAGACATGTATACAAAAATTACAAAAATAAAGGGACAAAAAAAAAAAGTAGCTGCTGAGACTAACGTACAATTGAAAACTTCCTGGAATTTGTTTCTTGGTTTGGGAGTTTCAAGGGACATCAGTTAATAGTTCTAATATTATGTTTCTGTTCTACCTCCTAGTTCATTACATGGTGCCTTGGGTCTTAAAACCTTACAAGCAGTCATCCAAGGTATAATTGGTCTCCACTCACCTCTTTGGTGGACCTTTGCAATCCATCTGGTTTTCATTGGGCAATTTACAGAAGTAGATCACCAAGCCTTTCTTCCTAGTCTGTCTTAATTTAGAAGCCACATTATAACCTATTCAGCATCATATCACCATGTAAAGCACCACTGAGAAATGAGTAGTAACTGTATGAAGTTGATTAACCAGGAATCAAACTAGGGTGTCCTGTATGGGAAGTAAGACTTCTACTACTGAATCATCAGTGGCTCATGCAATTAACTATGGCTGGCTGACTGGCTATGTGACATACAATCAGTTTTCACTCATAGTGACCCTGTAAAGGGTTTCCAAGGCTATAAACTTTTAAGGTAGTAGAAAACATCATCTTTCTCCCAAGCAGTGACTGGTGGACTTGAACTGCCGACCTTGCTGTCAGCAGCCCAATACATAACCACAGTGTTTATCATATGTCAAACACTCATGAAAACTGTGTTTTTGCTAAAACTGCTCAAAGATAAGACATTTTGTTATTTAAAAAAGTCTGTGTCTCATAAACCAGAGTGTTTATCATATGCCAAACACTTATGAAAACATTAGTTTGAACAGTCCCATTTTACAGATGAGGTATCTGAAGCTAAATTAGGTGACTAATTACATGGCTTTCAGCAAGTATCAAATTCCAGAGTGCATGGATAAAAGCCTGTTGTTGTTGTTGTTATGTGCCATGGAGTCGGTTCTGCCAAATAGCGACCCTGTACAGGGTTTCCAAGGCTATAAATCTTTATGGGAGCAGAAAGCCTCATCTTTCTTCTGCGGAACAGCTGATAGTTTCATATTGATGACCCTGAGGTTAGCAGCCCGATTTGTAACTGCTAAGCTACCAGAGCTCCTTGATCTCAGTATTCTGTTCCAGGAAGGTTAGAGAAGAGGTGTCTCTGGATGTCTCCCTGTATCTCAGGAAGGGGGAGCCAGTCTGCCTCCAAATGTGTCCTTGCTACTGCTTGACCTGGTAGCTGCAGAGTAATTTAAGCGGGCATGTGCTGATAGTAGGGAAGCCCAGGGCTGTGTTCATGGGCTCCAGGCTATCTCTAAAACTGAAAGATATTGAAGCTCACAAGAGCTATGGAAGAGAGACCAGTGGCAGTTGAATACAAGCATTAGTAATAAGCATCATAAAATCAAGTCGTCCTTTGCTAAAACTGCTCAAAGATAAGACATTTTATTATTTAAAAAATCTGTGTCTCATTAAGGATGCAGGACAAATATTTCCACAAACTCCTCATTTGCTTTATTCTAAGCAAATCCACATGGGTTCTTTTAAATGAAAATCATGGCAGCTGTCACCTTGTTTTTCCTGATTGTCCTTCTCTGAGTAATAGGGGTCTGTCTCCCTTGAATCCCAGGTTGTCTGAGTGCCAGTTGATGCCTGATTTCCTGGCTTACTTATTAACATATTCTTCTATACCTCCCAATTGATTCCCATTTTGGGGATACATTTATGCCTGCCCTGGGTAGCAGTGAGAAGGGTAAACCCATATCCTATGTAAAGCTATGTTCAGGACTGAGAGCAGGGCAAATCTATATCCTTCCCTGGGTATGTGGATGTTGGAAGAGAGCAGTGCTTGGTGCTTATGTTGCTATGAATGTAAAGTGTATGCCTAGAGCTACTGATGACCAACTTCCCTAGTCAGAGAGCAGACTTTCCTAGGAAGTGGGGTAAGGAGAATTCAGAGGAAAACAGAGCTGAGAAAAGGAGGGAGGAGGAGAGTGCTGGGGGGCATATCTAGGACCACTGGAAGTAGCCTTGCTGGAGTTCTGAATCACCAGTTACAGGAACCAATAAATTCCCTTTCATGCTTCTGTTTGCTAAAATTGGATTTCTGCTGTTTGCAACAGATAAAACCCTGAGAAATTTGAAAAGGAACTAACATCTTTCAAGTTCCTATCAAAGACTATCCCTTGTGAGGATTATTTTATAGGCTTTATATAATTTCATACTGAAAAATGTCATACCAGGTAGGACTCATAATTGCCTTATTCAACTGAAAAATCCCAAATTCACAGAAAAGTGACTTGTCCAAGGTCAAGCATAACCAGGAATGGCCTAGCTTGGTGTGTTCACAGCATGAGGAGACTTTTCATCAGGCCAAGCAGACATGATGACCTGGAGAAGGGTGCGCTATTGCCCCCAATCTCCTTTCTGCTGGGAGTCCCCACCCTACTGCTCTAAACCTATGCACCTGCTACCATCTTATTCATTAGAGGGATTTTCCTCTTTTTGGCTACTTAAAATGGGGCAGGGGTTGGCTGGCTTACAAATTTTCAAGAGGGAGCTTAGTTCAGAGTGTGCAGGGAAGTGTGCAGGGAAGATAGAATCCCCACTGAATAGTTTTCATCTTGTTTAGATGGATCTGATGAAAAGAGATGGGGATAGGACTCTTGATTCAATAGTGAGTAATTGTTATCATGACTAACTGCAATCATTACAACTGTAAAGGTAGAAGTTTTGTAACAAAAAAGGGGGAATGGTTAATCTTACATTGAAGGAACAGAGGACCCTAAGCCCATCAAGAGAGAAGAACATGAGCAGAGAAGCAGTGACACCAGAGACAAGGGCAGAGGTGAAGGCATGGAAAGAGAGAGCAGCTGAGGAATCCAGACTCAAGGAAAGAGAAAGGCTTTGTGTTGGTGGCCAGGAGACTGGCTTGTAAAATGTGACCTTTGGCTGTTTAAATGATTACATATTCCTGTGTGGTTTTGTGTACATTAAAATTAAAAAAAAAAAAAGGGAATAGAAGCAAATACTGTTAACTGATGGTGCATGGAGGGAATTTTAATGAAACAAAAATTAGATTGGCTGAGTACAAAGTCAATGGTGTGCCATGTAAACTATCTCTCAATTCTCAATAAAAGCTTTAAATAAGTAAAAATTAAAAGGTGAATGACTTAAGAAAGATTGTCTCCTGGAATTTTCTGCACTGTCTACTTACTTGCTATACAAGCTTAGGCAAGTATCCTCATTCATTTGTTTGGTAATTATTTATTGGATATCTCTGTAACTAAGTACTACTTCCTCCATGTTTTCACTTATGC
>NW_006408589.1:1135233-1148776 GCF_000296735.1 Chrysochloris asiatica
ATTTAATTGAGGTCATGTTTATGTGGCGCTAATAGTATCTATTAAGATGATGATAGTGATGATATCTCTTACTTGTAAGAGATACCATCTACTCCTGAAGAAACAACCAGCCACCCACACTAAGTTCTTAATCAAAGAAACAGCAAAAGACCTTCAATGCCTCTCCTTTCCATTTTGCAAACTATTCCTCTAAGCGTTCCTATCAGGCAGATCTTGAGATTCCAGAAACGGTGGTAAGAGGAGAGAGAGATTCAGGCTTCCAAATCTGTAGCTTTAAAAGCACATGGTTCACCAACTGTCACCCAGAGAAGGGAAAAACCTACTCTAACCACTGTGAAAGATCCAGTGCAGACTTCTGCTTGGCTCATATAACATTACCCTCTCATGGGAATAGGATGAGACAGACTCTAGAGGCAGAGAATGCTACCCGACAAAAAGCCATCACTTTAAGTGGACATCACACAAACATTTGGATTCTGAACCAAAATACCCCAGAGACAGAGCATGTAATTGTTCCAAAGAAAATAAGTATCTAGGGCCTACATTGACAAACAAAAGTTATCCTCCACTTATGAAAATCAAGAGCCTAAAGGAGATGGACTGCATCTTTTAAGGTAGGCTTGGGTATTAGGAACATAAGTTGGTCAGTATCTAAACCAGATACTCTAAAAGTGAGTGAATGAATGAATGAATAAAATAATCCACACTATTCCATATAAAGAATCCCTGGTGTGGTGCTGTGGATTAATGTGCTGGACAGAAAAATTGGTTTGAACCAAAATGTTGGTGGTTCAAGCTCACCAACCACTCCTCAGAAACCCTGTACAGGGTCAGAACTGTCTCGATAGAACTTAATAAAATAAAACAAAACAAAAACTTCATACAACCTCATGCTAATTGATAACTCTTTGTAGCCTTCTTTCCAAACAAAGTCATATTCACAGGTACTAGAGATTAAGATTTCAATATCTTTTGGGGGATAATTCCATTAATAACAATCCATCCATAACAATCAATCCTCTGTCCCCCAAAATTCATGTTCTTCCCATGTGTAAAATACATTTATCCCAACCCACAAAAAACAAAACCAAATACACTAACATCAGGTCAATTCATAGTCATAGGGTTTCTGAGATTATAAATCTTGAAGGGAGCTCACAGCCTCATCCCATCCTGTTGTTAAGTGGTGTTGAGTTGTTTTCAAGGAGCATCTGGTGAATTTGAACTGCTGACTTGTGCCTCATAGTCCAGTGCTGATCCTACAGCGCCACACCAGGAGCCCACCCTAGCATCCCCAAAAGTCAAAATTCATCCTAGTATCAGCTCAGTGAAGTATAGAGAATGTTCTTAGAATTAAAAACAAACAACAACAACAACAAAATTTTATTGTGAATTGGGTAACGATTTACAGAGCAAATCAGTTTTACACTAACAATTCATACACATTTTGTTTCATTTCATTTATTGCAGTCCTCACAATACAACATCACTTATCCCGCTTCCTTCTTGTGTTTCCTGTTTCCATTATCTTTCTTTTCTGCCTTTTCCATGCCTTCTGAACTTTATCCTTGGGAAAATGTTGTCCTTTTAATCTCAAATAAATGATAATTCTAAGGAGTGTGTGCCTTCCTAGTGTTATTGTTCATTTTATTGTTGTTGTATAGTGCCATCGAGTTGATTCTGACACTTAGTAACGCTATATAAATTTTCTGAGGCTTGGCTGGTAAGTTTGAACGGCCAATCTTGCAGTTCAGACTGACGTTTAGGTCCAGTGCATTATCCCACAGAGCGACACTAGGACTAATAGACCTCTCTATTGTTTATGTGAAAATTGAGCCATAGTAGTGAGTTCATTTCTAGACCTGTAGGGGCAGTTTCCAACTATGAGAGTCCTGCTAATCTCTATCCCAACAATAAGTTTGATATTTTCTTATGCTTTCAATTTAGTCCCATATCTTTCTCCAGCTCTTTCCAGGACCTTCTAATGTGATCCCATTCAGAGCAATCTGTAGTGGTAGCCAGAAACCATCTAGTTCTGGCTTCGATGTTGTGGATACTGATGTTGACATGGTTCATTAGTACATTGGACTAGTTGTTTACATGCATCTTCAATTCTCTTTGCTCCAGATAGGGAGAGACCAATAATTGCTCTTTACTTAGATCAGGCTTATTACAAGCTTTTAAGACCCTTATCACTATGCACTAAAGTAGGATTTAGAACAAATTCTTTGTGAACTGTGTTATGTCAATTGACCTTGGTTTATGGTCCTGAGCCTTCAAACCTACAGACTCATTCCCTCAATGTGTTTCGTAATAGGAAATGATTTATAAATTATCATTCTGGGATATAAGACTAGCAACCCTTTGTTAACCTGCTTGACCTGTGACAGACTATCTGGGGGGCTCCTGCTTGCAAGAAATGTTTCAAACTGACTTGAATGTGGGAAAGTTGGCAGCAGGCAACCTTAATTCTCTATTCCTCTATGAAGAAATAAGGATACTGCATTTCCCCAGGTCCTACTGTCATTTGGCATCTACAGCTTTCAAAGGCATCTACAGCAGTCAAAGAAAATAATTGAGCTAACCCAGAAATAAATCAAAATATAAAACCCAATCATGAAAAGATGAAAGAAATGGTTATGAGCAGTGACATGAGCAAACATTAGAGTATTTTATCACATTTGCTGTTCTATATATGCAGTGCAACACAAAGGTATGAACAATGTCTATAGGTGAGATGCCACTGAGATGAGTCTTGATAGATACACAAGGAATAGTCAGGTAAGAACGAGAGTCTGGTATATGTCAGGCATGTAAGAGGCAAAGGCACTTTCAAATGCATAGTGTATTTTAAGTATACGTTGTTGTTATATGCCTTCAAGTCTGTTCTGACTCATAGTGACCCTATAGGACACAATAGATATGTCTCACAGAGTTTCCTAGGCTGTAATCTTCATGGGAGAAGATTGCCAGTTTTTTCTACTATAGTGTCACTGGTGGGTTTGAACTCAAATTTTGGTTACCAGCTGATCACTTTAACCATTGTACCACCAAGGATCCTCCTCTTTAAGTATATGTTCTTGTTAAGTGCTGCTGAGTAAGTTCAGACTCATAGAGACCCTAAATAGGGCTTCCAAGGAGCAGCTGGTAGGTTTGAATGGCCAACCTTGTTGTTAGCTGTCCTGTTCTGATCCTACAGCAACACACCAGAACTCCATAGGACATGTCAGTATAAGACTTCTGCTTGAACTAGAATGCTGAACACATTTTTACTCCCATTTTCTTCTGAAACACCACACATTTAATGCTAAAGCAATTTAAAATCAGACATAAGGACAAAGTAATGGGAGAGTAGACAATAACAAAAAAAAAAATTGGAAATTTTGAAGGTATAGAGTAGAGAGTTTACTGAGCTAGACAAAGATAAAGTTGAAAAGCTAAATGTGTGGTAAGAAATAATTTAAAGCAAGCTAATTCAAAGAGCTCTGGTAGCGTAGTGGTTACAAATTGGGCTGTGAAGCGTAAGGTCAGCAGTTCGAAACTACCAGCTGCTCCGTGGGAGAAAGATGAGGCTTTCTATTCCCATAAAGATTTACAGCCTCAGAAATCCTGTACAGGCTCACTGTGGGTTACAGCAGACTCGACGGCACTTAACAACAACAACACCAATTCTTGGTACTAACCTCAACAAGGCTTGGTATTTGAAAGTGACTGATAGCACACAACTCAAAATGAGGAGAAACAGCTGCAAATATCAATTAATAATCAGAACACTGAATGCACAAAGTATGGATCTAGGAAAATTGGAAATTCTCAGAAATGAAATTAAATGCACAAAGTCCATATCCTAGGTGTTAGTACACTGAAATGAACAGGCATTGACCATTTTGAATCAAACAATTGTGTGGTTTTCTATGCCTGGATGACAAATTGAAGAAGAATGGCTTCCCATTCATAAAAAAGAACATTTCAATCCCTATCTTGCAGTGCATTGCTGTCTGTGATAGGATGATATCCACACACCTACAAGGAAGAACAATGAACAATTCTATTATTTAAATTTACACACCAACCACTAAAGCCAGTGATGATGAAATTGAAGAATTCTACCAAATTCTTCTGTCTGAAATTGATCAAACATGCAATACATATGTATTGATGATTACTGGTGATTAAAATGCAAAGGTTGGAAACCAGGAGGAAGGATCTACAGATGGAAAGTGTGGGTATGGTGATAGAAATTTTGCTGGAGTTGTATGCTAGAATTTTGTAAGACCAATGATGTATTCATAGCAAATACATATTTTAAACATCATAATGAGTGATTATATATGTGGACCTCCAAAATAGAATGCACAGAAATCAAATTGACTACATCTGTGGTAAAAGATGGTGGAAAAGGTCAAAACAAGGCTATGGGCAGATTGTGAAACAGGCCACCCATTCCTCATATGCAAGTTCTGGGTGAAGCTGAAGAAATTTAAAACATATCCACGGGAGTGAAAATATGAACTTGAATATATCCCACCTTAATTTAATGACTATATCAAAAACAGATATGATGTATTTGACACTAATGACTGAAGACCAGAAGAATTATGGGATGACATCAAAAACTTCACACAGGAAGAAAGCAAAAGTTCATTAAGAAGAAAGAAAAGACAAAAATGGATGTCTGAATATACTATGAAATTTTCTCTCTAGTCTAAAGATACTATAGCAACTGGAAGAAATGAGGAAGTCAAAGACCTAAAGAGAAAATTTCAAAGGACAGCTCAAGAAGACAAGGCCAAGTATTATAATGAAATGGGCAAAGAGTTAGAGCTAGAAAGTCCAAAATGGAAAAAAATGGTCAGCATTTCTCAAACTGAAAGAACAGAAGGAAAAATTCAAGCTTTGTCTTCCAATATTGAAGGATTCTATGGGCATGAAGGAGTCTTGATGTGGTGCTATGGGTTAATGTTCTAGACTGCAAAGTTGGCTTGAAGCAAAAGGTAGGTGGTTCAAGCTCACCAGTCATTCCTTGAAAATCCTATACATGTTCACTATGGGTTAGAACCAACTTGATGGCACTTAATAACAACAACAACATAGGAAAAATATTGAATGATGAAGAAAACATAGAAGGAATATCCAGTCAAGTACCAAAAAAGAAATGACTGATGTTCAACCATTTCAAGAGGTAGCATATGATCTAGAACTGATAACACTGAAAAAAAAGAAAACCAATTTATACTGAAGGCATTGGTGAAAAAAAGTCTCCAGAAATTGATGGATTGCAAATTGAAATGTTTCAACAACCTGATGCAGCACTAGAGGTGCACACTCATCTATGCCAAGAAATTTGGAAGACAGCTACCTGGCCAACTGATTGAATGAAGTCCATATTTGCAGATTCCAGAGAGAGTTGACCCAACAGAATTCAGAAATTATCAAATGATATCATGAATATTACATGCAAGTACAATTTTGCTGAAGATAATTTAAAAATGGCTGTAAAATTACATCAGCATAAAACATTTTAATAAAAGAAATGGGTGTATATGACTACAATGTGATGAACTTGACTTATATTTATGGATGTTGTTGTTAGGTGCCATCGAGTCAGTACTAACTCATAGTGACCCTGTGTACAACAGAATAAAACACTGCCTGATTCTGGGACAACCTCACATTTGTTACAACACTTAAGCCCATTGATGCTGCCACTTTACCAATCCATCTCGCTGGGGGCCTCTCTCTTTTTCTCTGACCCTCCATCTTACCAAACATGATATCCTCCCTCCTGACAATATGCCCGAAGTATGAAAGACAAAGTTTGGCTATCCTGGCCTCCAAGGAGTACTCTGGCTGCACTTCTAACACAGATCTGTTTGTTCTTTTGGCAGCCCATGGCACTTTCAATATTCTCCTCCAACACCATAACTCAAAAGCATTAATTCTTCTATGGTCTTCCTTATTCACTATCCAGCTTTCACATGCATATAAGGTTATTGACAATACCATGGCTTGGGTCAGGCACACCTTAATCTTCAAGCTGACATCTTTGCTCTTCAACACTTTAAAATGGTCTTGTGCAGCAGATTTGCCTAAGGCAATATGTCGTTTGATTTCTTGACTGTTGCTTCCATGAGTTTGATGGTTAATCCAAGAAGAATGAAATCCTTGACAACTTCATTATTTTCTTTGTTGATAAGAATGTTGTTTATTGGTCCAGTGGTAAGGATTTTTGTTTTCTTTTCATTGAGATGCAATCCATACTGAAGGCTGTGTTCTTTGATGTTCATCAGTAAATATTTTAGGTCCTCCTCACTTTCAGCAAGCAAGGTTGTATAACCTGTATATTGCAGGTTGTTAATGTGTCCTCTTCCAATCCTAATGCCATATAACCCAACTTCTCAGATTACTTGCTCAGCATACAGTTTGAATAAGTATGGTGAAAGAATATAACCCTGTGGCTCACCTTTTTAAAATTTGTGTGCCCATTCCAAAAAGAGGTGACCCAACAGAATGAGGAAATCATTGGGCAAGATCTTTGATATCCCATGTGAGTAAAGTTTTACTAAAGGTAATACAGAAATGGCTGCAAGCATACATTGACAGAAAACTTCCCAGAGGCTCAAGCTGGATTCAGAAGAAGATGTGGCATGAGGAATATCATTCCTGATATCTGATGGATCTTGACTAAAAGCAGAGACTATCAGAAAGAGGTTTACCTGTGCTTTATTGACTACACAAAAGCTTTCAATTGTGTGGATCATGACAAGCTATGGACAATTTTGCAAAGTATATTTATCCCTGAACCCTTAATTGTGCTCATGAGGAACCTGTACATGGACCAAGAGGCAGTTGTTCGAACATAACATGGGAACACTGAATGGCTTGAAATTTAGAAAGATGTGCTACAGGGTTGTATTCTTTCACTTATGGATGTAGTAGCTCAAAATACCAACTGAGAGTGAAAGAGTCTTCACATCAAGGATCAATTATATACCCTTGGTATACCGGGCAGATAGGGACAGGCAACTTAGACATAGGCTGCCTAAAATGAAGGGCCAATAAAGGAACAAAGTGACTAGCTTACACATTTTCAAGAGAGAGTTTAGTATAAGAGTGTGAGGGGGAAGGTATAGTCCCCTCTGAATAGCTTTCATCTTTTCTGGACAGGTCTGGTGAAAAGAGATGAGGATAAGATTCTTATGTTTCAATTATGAGTAACTGTTACCATGACTTATTGCAATTGTCACAACTTTAAAGGTTTGTAACAAAAAGGAGTATTTAATCTTACAGTCCAGGAACAGAAGACCCTAGCACCATCAAGGAAGAAGAGCAGGAGTGGAATGTGGGACCCTATCCAGAGAAACAACAACACTAGAGATGAAGGCAGAGATAAGGACATGGAGTGAGAGAGTAGCTGAGGACTCTGGACTCATGGAAAGAGAAGGATGGGTGCTGGTGTCCAAGAGGAAGGCTTGCAGAATGTGCTCCTTGTTTGTTTAAATGTTTACATATTCCTGAGTGCTTTTGTGTTCATCCCCCCAAAAGAAACAAACAAAAACATAAGAAAACAAAAAAACAGAGGGAATGGAAGCAAATGCTGTTGAATGATGATGCATGGAGGAGATTATAATCATTGCAATGAATCAATGATGCAAAGCCAGCATTTTCCCATGTAAACCATTACTCAGTTCACAATAAAAACTTTTTTTTTTTTAATTACATCAACAGAATGCTGCCAAAATTAAAAGTGGATTTGGAAGAGGATGTGGAATTTCTGATATAATTTTTGATGTCAGAGAATTCCAGAAATATATTTACTTGTGCTTTATTGACTATGCAAAGGCTTTCACTGTGAATATCTTGGCATGATATGGATAAAACTGCAAAGAATGGGTATTCCAAAATATTTAATGTGCTCATTAGGAGCCTATATATGACCAAGCAGTAGTCATTTGAATAAAACAAGGGGCTACTGATTGGCTTAAATCTGAAAAGATGTGTGCCAGGGTGTAAGCTTTTACAATACTTATTCAATCTGTATGCTGAACACATAATATGAAAAACTGAGTTATATGAAGAACATTGCATTGGGATTGGAGGAAGACTCATTAACAACCTGTGCTATGCAGATTATACAACCTTGCTTGCTGAAAGTTAAGAGGACTTAAAATACTTACTAATGAAGATCAAAGACTACAGCCTTCAGTATAGATTGCACATCAATGGAAAAATAAAAACAAAAATCCTCACAACTGGTCCAATAAATGACATTATGATAAAGGAGAAAAGATTGAAGTTATCAAAGACTTCATTTTACTTGGCTCCACATTCAACACTCATGGAAAAAGCAGTGAAGAAATCAAATGATGTATTGAATTAGACAAATCTGCTGCACAAGATCTCCTTACAGTACTAAAGAGCAAATCTATCAGTTTTCTGACTAAGCGTGCCTGACTAAAGTCATACTTTCAATTGCCTCATATGCATGTGAAAGTTGGAAAATGAATAAGGAAAACTGCAGAAGAATTGATGCATTTGAGTTATGGTGTTGGAGAATAATATTGAAAGTACCATGGACTACCAGAAGAACAAACAAATCTATGTTGGAAGAAGAATAGCCAGAATGGTCTTTAGAAGCCAGGATGGAGAGATTTCATATTTTATACCCTAGACATTTTATCAGTATGGACAAGTCCCTGGAGAAGGACATCATTCTTGTAATGTGGAGGGTAAGCAAAAAAAAAAAAAAGAGAAGACCCCCAATTAGATGGATTGACACTGTGACAGCAGCAATAGACTCAAATACAATTTCAAGGATGACACAGGACTGGACAGTGTTTTGCTGTATTTTACATAGGTTCATTGTGAGTTGGAATATATCCAATAGCACTTAACAACAACATTCTGGATTTGTATAATTATTCAACTGCGAGTGTAGGAGGCAAAAATGAAAACAAAACTGATATGCTTCTCTTTTTCAGGAAATCTGCCAAGAGACAAAACCAAGACAAAGGAAGATATTAGACCCAGAAAATGTGGGGTCCTTCACAAGAAAAATGGGATAGGACTTCCCAGGACGGTACTGAAGGAAAAACACAGGACTCAGTCATGTAACTGGACAAGATAGCAATTCTCCAGGTGGGAGCAGAAGGATAGGCATCTTACAGAGAAAAATGAAACCAATAAATTACCTGATTTATTTGAATGTTCAGGAGTGAAGTAATGATTGTTGCTATTGTTAATTGTCTCAAGTTCATTCTGATTCATGGCAACCCCAAGTACAGAATGAAATATTGTCCAGTCCTGTGCCATCTTCATAATCTTTGATATTCTTGAGCCCATTGTTGAGACTGTCAGTCCATCTCAGAATGGTTTGTCTCATTTTTGCTGACCCAACCATGATGTCCTTCTCTAGCTTTTCCTAATGATGTGTCCAAAGTAAGCAAGCCAAAGTCTCAATAGCCTCACTTTTTCCTTCTAAGGAATATTCTAGTTATATTTCTTCTAAGACTGATTTGTTCATTGTTCTAACAATCTACAGTATGTTTGTTGTTAAGAAGAAGCATATGAGAGACTTCTGGCAAGATGACGAACTATGTAGATACACTACACAGACCCTCTAAAACAAGACAGGGATACCAAATGAAACATACATGGATGATAATTCTGGAACCCTGAGCTTCAGAGGAAAGGATAGAGAAGTGAATTGACTACTGACTAAGATAAGAAGCTGAACAGGATTGCCAAGAAAGGAAACAGATCAGTGTACTGTCTGCTGGTCTGACTCAGTGCAACCTCTTGAATTTTTATAAGCAGCTTTGGAAACAGATGGCAAGGGGACAGCACAGGTAACTGGTGACGAGAAAGGTCCTATTCTTTCTTGTTCCCTGGCATAGCCAGGCCCCACCCTCATCCATCCCCATCACAGCCCCTGTTCTAGGAGAGGTAGGAGCCATGCTACTTTGAAAGTATGGATGCCACTTACGCTACCCTGGTGCCTAGATGTTCGTGAGCTTTGCTTCTTCAAATCTGTAGAACTCAAAGATTCAGTCCTGCCAGCCTTAGACTAGCAGGTATTCTCATAGCCAGTTACTCAACTACCACATGCCTCTGGGCCTGAAAGACTCTGAACTTTACTTCCTTTAGGGCCTGCACAAACTACTTCTAGATTGGATGCCTTCACCATAGACAACACCTATGTGTACAGGAACTCCATCCAGGACTGGAAATGCCACCCATTCATGTCTCTCCCTTCCACTTCACAAGCTCCAAGCTTCTTGGTTGACAGGAGACTCCTAGAATTTTCTCCTCTGTGGGTCTGGCCCCTGGCTTAGATTTTTTTCTTTTATTGTTTTTGTTTTTCCTTTCTTCTCTTCCTTCTTTTCTCTCCCTTTCATTGTTTTGATCCATTTTATCGCCATTTTCTTTTATTTCTTTTATTTATCTTACTCACCCATTCCTCTACAGCCACTTTTCTTTACTATTCTTTGGTCTTCTCTTTTCTTCTTCCCTATCTCTAGTCTTATTTAATATTTTTTCTTTATTTTTATTTTATCTCTTTTCTCTTTTATGGTTTTATTTTCCTTTCCCTTTTTTCTCTTTTAGTTATTATATTAATTTTTTGCTGCTGCATATTTTTATTATATTCTTCATTATTTCATTTTTTCTGTTGTTTTCTTTTCTTTTCTTATATCATGTGTGTGTTTTCTATTCTTGCCCCACCCAATAAGAGAAAGCAACTATGCCTATACAGCCTAGCCACAACCATACTCCCTGAAGCCTCACCCACTAAATAACAACCAACACCAGCTCTATACTATCTGATCAATGATAGACAACAGCCAACACCAGTCAAATGTTCCCTAAACAACTGAATGAATGGCAGACAGAAAATTGTGTAAAAGCTTCCATTCTTGAATCACTCCCACTAGGAGACAGGTGGTGAGTGTCTAAGACCACACCAACATATAATCATAAATTAAATACAAATGCAATGGCAACACCAAGTCTTGGAGACAACAGGCAATCTCAGTTCACACAAGGAAACAAGGCAGAGTGGCTGAAACAAGTGATTAAGATGCAGAACCTGAAAATGTTTCTGATAAAGACAAGGTATTGGAACTATCTAAAAAATAATACAAAATGATGATATTTAGGTACCCTCAATGGATTGAGAGAAAGTTTGAAAAGCTGTAGAAGAGAACTTTTCTGGGAGGACACAGGAAATGTTTTAGAAGAATTAAAGAAAGCACCACAAGAACAAATGTACAAAATGAATGAAACATTAGCCACAATACAAAACATGCAAATATAAATCAACAAGAGTAATAACAAGATTTCAGAAATGGATAACACATTGAAAGGGCAAAGCAGTAGATTTAAATTGAAAGGCCAAATAAGTGAGATTTAGATAAATTTCTCAATATTATTTTCCTTGAAGAACATTCAGGAAAAAAAGAAGGAAAAAATATGAAGACAGTCTAAGATTTATGTGGGATGCCACCAAGAGGATTAATTTATAAATTATAGGAATTCCAGAATAGTAAGAGACCAGCCCCCAAAAAAGGCACAGAGAAAATTGTCAAAGAATTATTGGAAGTAAACTTCCATAACATCATTAAAGGAAATCATTCAAGAAGCTGACCAAGCATCAAACAGCATAGATCCCAAAAGAAAATCATGAAGAGATATAATTGTTGCTGTTCTTAAGTGCCCTTGAGACTGTTCCATATCATAGAGACCCTGTATAGGATTTCCAAGGAGCGGCTGATAAGCTTGAACCACTGACCTTGTGGTTCAAACTGACCTTGCAATCCAGTGCTATATCCCAAAGCACCATACCTGGACTCCATATCATAATTACACATTTCAAAACAAAGACGAGAAAAAAGTCCTGAAAGCAGCTCAGGAAAAACAAAAAGTTACCAACAAAAGAGAACTAATAAGACTAGGTTCTGATTTTTTTAGCAGAAAACACAGAGGCAAGAAGACAATGGGATGACATAAAAAAAAAAATTCTGAAGGAAAAAAAAAACGACAATCAATAATCATATACCCAGCAAAATTGTCCCTCAGATATGATAACAAAATTAGGATATTTCTATTTAAACAGAAATAAATGGACTTGACAATAACCAGACAAACTTTACAAAAAAGTACTTTGGACTGAACTCTTTGGACTGAGAACCAGTAGCAGCAAACAACAGCCTGAAATTGACATATATGACAACACCACTCAGAACTCAATCCAGACATAGATATATCTAATGTAGAATAAACCTACAAGACTGAAAATAGGATTTAAAGATATCAATTTATAATGAAGATTACAAAACAAAAAGAGGAAATAGTTCAGTTTCAAAACTTTCAAATATCAAGAAAGTCAAGTAGATTTCAGGATCAAACAGATTGTTTTAAACAGGGAAAAAATGACTAAATTATAGGGTAACCTCAAAAAAAAATTAACAAACTTTCTCTTCAAAATAAAAAGCAAAATCATAAAAATTTAGAAAATATTAAAATAACAGCAACACAGATAATGACAAATCAACTCACAAATAGAGAGAACTTAGCAAAGAAAAGTGTGTGGAAAAAAGAAACCAGCAACACCACAAAAAATGCACAGTGCAATTTCAGGAATCAACTCATACCTATCAAAAATTACACTGTCAATGGATTAAATGCACCAGTTAAGAGAAAGAGAGTAGCAGAATGGGTAAGAAAACAAGATCCTTCAAGATCTACAAGAGACACATTTTATTATTTGTTTTGTTTTTTATTAAATTAAGATTTATTTACTTATTTTTCCTCTTTAATTGAGTGAAGGTTTACAGACAAAATCATCAGTTTTTCATTCAACAAATAATACACTTTGTTTCATCTCAATGATTGCAACCTCCTGCTTGGAACAAGAGTCATCTGCATCTTCCTACTACTGTTTCCTTTTCACCCATCTTCCTATCCTTTCTTGCTATTGTCCTTAGCCACATGTTGTCCCTTTGATTTCGAATGATTGACTTTACATCATTCAGAGTGAGCATATCTTACTTGTTTTGTTGTTCCCTCTATATACCAATCTACTGCTTGGCTTAAAGTTGTTCCCCCTATATACTGCTCAGCTGAAAGAGGGTTTGTTCCATTCTATTGCTGAAGGGTGATTGAGGCCCACAGTCAGTCTCCTCCAGTAGGAGATCTATTTTAGACACAAAGACAAAAATAGAGTAGAAATCAAAGAATGGAAAACATGCATCAAGCTAACAGCATTTGTTGTTGTTGTTGTTGTTAGGTGCCATCAAGTCAGTACTGACTCATAGTGACCCTATCTATGCCCAACAGAACCTATGCACAACAGAACAAAACACTGCTCAGTCCTGGGCCAATCACACAATTGTTGTCATGCTTGAGCCCATTGATGCTGCTATTTTTCCAATCCATCTCACTGGGGTTTTTCCTCTTTTTCTATGACCCTCCATCTTACCAAGCATTGATGTCCTTCTCCAGCAGCAACTGGTCCCTCCTGACAATATGTCTGAAGTATGAGACA
>NW_006408589.1:1151047-1152567 GCF_000296735.1 Chrysochloris asiatica
TAATGAAACAAGTTATATGAATTGTTGAATGTGAAACTGATGATGTGCCCTGTAAACTTTCACTCAATCCACAATAAAAACCTTAAATTAAAAAAAAAACAACAACAACATATAAAACATATTTGAAGGTATTGAACACAACAAAGGTAGTTCTAGGACTTTGATTTTCCCTGATGAAGATGCTACATGTTCCACAAGTGGTTGGGTCCATTAAAAAGTTAAAACATTCAATATACAATAGATTGTATTCCAGCATTTGTCTGTCTGGGGTGTTCCTGTGATTCTGTAAGCTATGCCATGGGTATTTTAAATACCAACAATGTCACCCATGGTGGACAGGTTTCAGGTAAGCTCAAAGACTAAGACAGAGTAAGAAGGAAAGCTGGAACAATTCCAAATACTCAGTCACTGAAAATCTTATAAATAGCAGTGGAACACTGTCAGAAGTACCAGGATATTGAAAAATGATGAATAGCACCAGAATATTGTCAGATATAGTGTCAGAAGATGAGTCCCTCAGATTGGAAGACACTAAAATGAAACTAGGGAAGAGCTGCCTCCTCAAAGTAGAGTTGACTGGAATGAAACAAATGGAGTAAAGTTTTCAGGTCCTTCATTTGCTGATGAGGCACAACTCAAAATGAAGAGAAATACCTGTAAACATCCATTAGCAATCAGAACATGGAATGCTCGGAATATAGGAATATAAGAAAATTGTAAGCTGTCATAAATGAACTGGAATGCATAAACATCATTATCCCAGGAATTAGTAAGCTGAAATGGACTGGTATTAGCCTTTTTGAATCTGACAGCCATATGGTTTGCTGTGCTGGGAATGACAATTGAAGAGGAATGGAAATACAGATTGAAATCTTTCAACAAACTGATGCAGCACTGGAGGCACTTACTCATCTATGCTAAGAAATTTTTAAGACAGCTACCCAATCAATTAATTGGAACAGATCCATATGTATGCCTATTCCAAAGAGAGGTAACTCATCAAATTGTGGGAAATCAATAAACATTACTAAAATCACATGTAAGTAAAATTTTGCTAAATATAATTTAAAAATGGCTACAACAGTACAGTGACTGAGAACTGCCAGAGATTCAAGCTGGATTCAGATGTGGACATGGGAGGAGGGATATCACTGTTGATGTTAGATGGATCTTGGCTGAAAGCAGAAAATACCAGAAAGATGTTTACGTGTGCTTTATTGACTTCACAAAAGTTTTCAACGGCAACTATGGACAAAACTGCGGAGAATGAGTATCCCAGAATACTTAATTGTTCTCATAAGGAACCTTTGCATGGACCAAATGGCTGTTGTTTGAATAGTGCAAGGGAATACTAAATGGTTTAAATTAAGAAAGCTGTGTGTCAGGATTGTATTCTTTTACCGTATTTATTTAATCTGTATGCTGAGCAAATAACCGAGAACCTGGATTATATGAAGAATATGGTTTCAGGATTGAAGGAAGACTCATTAATAACCTGTGATATGCAGATAATACAACCT
>NW_006408589.1:1152667-1160862 GCF_000296735.1 Chrysochloris asiatica
CTTTGCTCTTCAACACTTTAAAAAGGTCTTGTGCAGCAGGTTTGCCTAATGCAATATGTCGTTTGATTTCTTGACTGCTGCTTCCATGAGTGTTGATGGTTGATCTTAGAAGAATGAAGTCCTTGACAACTTCAACCTTTTCTCCATTGATAAGACTGTTGTTGATTGTTCCAGTGGTGAGAATTTTTCATTTCTTTACATTGAGATGCAATCCATACCAAAGGCTGTGTTCTTTGATCTTCATCAGTAAATATTTTAAGTCCTCTTCACTTTCAGCAAGCAAGGTTGTATCATCTGCATACCGCAGGTTGTTAATGAGTATTCCTCCAATCCTGATGCCATGCTTTTCTTCATATAACCAAGCTTCTCAAATTATTTGCTCAGCATACAGGTTGAATAAATGTGATAAAAGAATACAACTCTGTCGCACACCTTTCTGAATTTTAAACCATTAAGTGTTTCCATGTTCTGTTCAAACTGCCTCTTGATCCATGGACAGATTCCTCATGAGCACAATTAAGTGTTCCAGAATACTCATACTTTGCAATGTTGTCTATAGCTTGTCATGATCCACATAATCGAAAGCCTTTGCATAGTCAATAAAGCACAGGTAAACATCTTTCTGGTCTTCTCTGCTGTCAGCCAAGATTCATTGGACATCAGCAATGATAACCCTTATTCCATGTCCTCTTCTGAATCCAGCTTGAACCTCTGGAATTTCTTTGTCTCAAGAGCTATACTCCATTCATGTCACCATGGTCAACCCTACTTTGAGGAGCCAGCCTTCCAATCTGAGGGGCTAATCTCCTGGCAGTACATATGAAAATATTCTGGTGCTAGTCATAATGTTTTCATCTTCTGGCACCGTAGTTGACAATGTTCCACTATTGTTGATAAGATTTTAAGTGGCTAAATAAGCATTCAGAAGCAGTCTGTCTCTTCTTCTTCCTAGTATGTCTCAGTCTGCAAGTTCCACTGAAACCTGTCTACTCTGAGTGACCCATCCTGATATTTGAAATACGGGTAGCATATTTTTCAGCACCATAGCCACCACAGTACAACAAACTGACAGTAGAGTGTGGGAAAAGTTCTTTCATATTGCTGAACAGCTAGAATGAATGGGTTTCTGAGACTGGGAGCTCTGGACTATAGTCTCAGGGGACACCATGGACAATTAGCATTATATAGGTCACAAGAAAAGGATCTGCATCCTACTTTGGTGTGTAGAGATGGGGATCATAAAAGCTCATGAGTGGCTACGTTAGGTGCAACAATTACTATGTGAAGGAAAGAAGAATGTGAAAGAAAAGAGTGATAAAAATTGAAGGTGCTTCATAGCATTTAGTCCTACAGACTAATGGAACACATGAATATCAGTCTTCCCTGACACATGAAGGCCTAGATGGTGCCAGGCTACCACTACCAACTGTTTTGAAAAGGGAATACATTAGAGGGTTTTGGATAGAGTGGATAAAATGTGAAACAATACTCAAAATTATAAAAAGACCATATTTATTGGCCAGAAAGATACTGGAGGAATCACAAAAGACTATGGCCCTTGGTCATCTTTCATGTCTGGAATTGAGTTTACCCTTGTGGCTCAATTTTCAGCCAAGCAGGTTTATAGAGGGGACAGCATTAGTAAGGCATGCACACCTTAGAATGGTCAACTATTCAAGATCAAAAGGGTGACATTTACTTAAGGACAAAATTCAGAAGGTTTGGAAAAGGAGAAAAGGAATGAAGAATCTTAAGGAATAAGTTATGCTTCATAGATGGTATTGCAATCATTGAGATAAAACAAAGTGTAGGTTTGTTGAATGTAAAACTGATGATTTGTTGTGTAAACCTTAACTCAATTCACAATAAAAAGTTTTTTTAAAAAATAATTAAGCATATTAAATGAGACAATTTCAAAGAAATAAAACAGCAACAATGAAGGATTGCAATAATAAAAAGAGCATCTGTGATATTTATAATATTTACAGTGGTAAACATTAATACATATAAAATGGTAAAAACCTGTGAAAACTGGATCCTGTATAAGACGAAATCTAATAGAGAAGGAAAACTCAACAATATTTCACTAAAAGAGAGTGATAGAAAAGTGAGAATACATTCTCTGATCGGTGACCACGTTCATCACTGATAAGGGCAAATGAGGGAAAAACAGCAATGAAGCTGTGAGCTAAGCCCTACATCGTTCAATAGATTCCTGTAAACCCGGATGGAGACCTGGTTGGCCAGCAGTGTGGCAAGACATGGGGACTCTTTGGCCCAGAGTCAATGACATAGCCACTGGGCTACAAAGGCAAGAAGTGACTGGCTTACAAGCTTTTAAGAGGGAACCTAGATCCAGAGGGCGTGGAGGAATGTAGAATCTCCATTGAGTAGTACCCAATCTGTCTACGCGGGGCTAATTAAAGGAAATGTGGATAGGTCTCTTGTGATACAATAGTGAATAATTGTTATCAGCACTGATTGTGAGGGTTAGAAATGAAAAGGTTGATGTTTTGGAGCAAGGAAGGGAGTGATTAACTTTTCAGTCTAGGAGCGGAGGTCCCTTGGACCATCAAGGGAGAAGAGTGGAGAGTGGGACCCTACCCAGAGAAGCAGTGACACCAGGGTAAACAACACAGGGTGTAATGAATAAAAATACAAACATGTTGCTTTACTTAATTATAGAAGTCACATAGAGTCACTGGGTATTTGTTTCCTTGTTCTTCTATAACAGAAAAAACAAAAGTGGAAGGACTTTAATGAACAGAAATCTATTTTCTTATAGTTTAGGAGGCTAAAATCTGAACTCAGGACAATGGCTGTAAGGGAAGTTTCTGGAGGAAGATTCTTGGTTCCTTGGAGATTTCCACGTGTCATCTAACTTGCTCCCATTTGTGCCGTTTGCTTCGCTCTGTCTACTTTCTACTTTTTTCATATCTCAAAGGTCCTTAGGTTTGAAACTCATCCTACATTGGTGAGACCTCATGATATAACAACAACAGCCAGAAAAATACACCATATTCCCAGACAGGGTTACATTCACAGGTATGGGAGTTATAATTCCAACACATATTTTAGGAGAATACAATTTAATCTGTAACATTCTGTTAACAAATTCAAATAGTGTAGTACTCAAAAAATGTCCCCTGGCCTCCTGCCCCAGTCCCATTGTCCACTCATATGTGTCCACAGTTAGCAATTCTACCACTCCTGTATTTTTCAATCAGATATCTTATTTAGAGTGCAGAGATTCTGCATTTTATAATAACCCAATTTTAAGAAGCACACTAAGGATGTTAAAATATAAGATAAAGGTGTGGAAATAGAAGAATGTACTGAAGAGATGTTTATGAAGCTTGTTTCACACTGACCAATCCCAAACCAAGCTGACACTCCCTTCCAACAAGGGGGCCCTGATGTGGCTGTGTGTATTGAACATAACAAAACGTGAATTTCTGTGTCAGCTGCAGAAAGGAAATGACACATATATTCCTCACGCCTGGGGCTGGCAAACAAAGCGGAGTATAATTTCCATGGAAACAAGGACACTAGAAATGCTCTCTGGAATTGTTCCTTGGGGCTCTGCAACAAATAGAAACATTAACATGCAAAGGCCTAAATATAGCTGCATTCGAGGCAATTCATCAAGCCCAAAACTTGGCTGGAACTTGGCTTTGGAAAAAATGCACTCAGTAAGACGCAGCAATGTTTTCAATATTTTACAGTGTTTAGACTGTAGTCAGAGGAAGCTTCTTTGGGAACATGGTGTTTCTGTAGCAATGCGGAGGACACTAGTTTCTTCCTCCTGGATAAGTTACCATCAGCATCCTGCCTGGGAGACATCAGGACTTTTTGATTAGAAAATTCCTTCAACACACAACTATGCTTTAATTAACAGACTGCCATGGGAAAATGTTCTCTCCTATCAGAAATGGATACTGTTGTTTGTAATTAGAAGGAAAATATGTGCAGTCCTCCTTATCCTCACTCTCCAGGTTCTTGGGAATTATAAATTCTTGTCCACATTATCAGGCAGAAGAATTCTGCTAGGTCCCAGATCCAAATACCAAAGTTGCACCTGCAAACTTGTACTCCATCATCATGGTACAATTTGCAACCCAGCTGGGTCCCTCCAACTACAGGACTCAACTTCCAAAATTTATTCATTCAGTAACTGTTCACCATATCACTTCTGAATTTCATGTCTGATATCATAGCCAGGATTCTCTAAAGAAATAGAACCAGAAACAGACCAGAACTGGTCCAGTGGTTGACTGCTAACCTGTTCACCAAAAGGTCAGTTCAAACCCAAAACCAGCTTTGTAGGAGAAAAAACCTGGTGATCTTCGCCTGTAAAGATCACAGCCTAGGAAACTCTATGGGAGCAGTTATGCTTTATAGGGTCCTGTGAGTTGGAATCAACTCCATGGCACACAATAAATATACATACAAATATAGAGAGAGGAAATTTTACTTCAAGAAATTGGCTCACAAAATTGTAGGGACTGGCTGGACACTCATGCTGGCTTGTGTCCTGGAATCTGTAAGTTAAGAGATGAAAAAAGTAGACAGACAGTAAATAAAGCAAAATAGCTAATCATAGTCTGACAGCAGATCCCCTTTCAACTGATTGATTGTTGACATGACATTAGCTTCTATTATGGAATGTGATTTGATAACATTGTATTACGTGACATAATGGAACAGCACTAGTCTAGTTTATGGCTAAATCACTGGGAACCATAATACAATCAAGTTGCCACATAAAATTAACCATTTTTGCAAAAGGAAATAAGACAACAAAGCATCAAGGGGTTTCCTTTATACTGGGAAAGGCAGATAATAAACAATCAATTAACAGGCATTTGTTAACATAGAAATAAAACAAGGCATTACCAAAGTGATAGAGGGTGTGGAAAGATACCAATTAGGAAGTCATGGGAGGCCCAATGGAAGATTTGACCTTAAAAGTGAGATCTGGATGACAACTGAGTGGAAAAGCTATTCATATGTAGAGAATTACTGGGCAAGGGAGGGGGGAAGATTTTCATATGTAGAGAATTGCAGATGCAAAGGCTCAAAGACTAAATCAAGCTTTATGATTGAAATACTGAGCACCTAGTAGGAGATAAAACAGTTACAACAGTAAGTACATTGATGGAACTGCCAGAATACCATGCAAGATTCATAAGAGAAACATGGATATCATTGCTTAATTTCAATGGATCTTGGCTTAAAGCAGAGAATACTAGAAAAATGTTCAATTGTGCTTTATTGACTATGCAACTAATTTTGACTGTGTGGATCATGAAAAACTATGGATAACATTGTGAAGAATGGGTATTCCAGAACACTTAATTGTGCTCATTAGGAACCTGTACAGAGGCCAAGAGGAAGTTGTTAGAACAGAACAAGAGCATACTGAGTGATTTAAAATCAGTAAAGGTGTGAACCAGGGTTGTGTCCTTTCACCACACTTATTCAGTATGTATGCTGAGCAAATAATCCAAGAAGCTGGATTATATGAAGAAGACCATGACATCGGGATTGGAGAAGGACACTGTAGTATCAGCACTGGACTGTGAACAACAAGGTTTGCAGTTCAAACCCACCAGATGCTCCTTGGAACACCTATATAAGGTTACTATGAGTTGGAACTAACTCAACAGCACTGAACAGCAACAGCATATGTGAATAATACAGCCTTGGTTGCTAAAAGTGCTGATGAAAAGCAAAGAATGCAGCCTTCAGTGTAGATAGCACCTCAGTGGAAAAACAAATATATATATTTACACCTAAAGTAATAAAATCATCATGCTAAATGGAGAAAATTTGGATTCACAATCAATGCTCCTGAAAGCAGCAGTCAAGAAATCAAATGACATACTGCATTAGGCAAATCTGGTGCAAAAGATCTCTTTGAAGTGTCATGAGCAATGAAGTCAGTTTGAGAATTAAGGTGTGCCTAATCCAAACCATGGTATTTTCAATAGCTTTAAATACATGTGAAAGTTGGACAATGAATAAAGATATAGATGCAAGTATAAATTATAGTGTTGGAGAAGAATATTGAACATACCATAGACTTCCAGAAGAAAGTCTGGAAGTGTTAGAAGTACAGCCAGAATGCTCTTCATAAGTCAGAATGGTGATACTTTTAGTCTGATATTTTGGACATCTTATCAGGATGGACCAGTCCCTGGAAAAGAGCATCCTGCTTGTAAAGTGGAGGGTCAACAAAAAAGAGGAAGACCCACTAATGAAATGGATTGACAGAAAGTCAGCCTCACTGGAATGAAACTTAAAAACAATTGTGAGGATGGTGAAACACTGGGCAATATTTTTCCTCTGTTGTGTTGAGTCAGAAATGACTCAACAGTAATTAACAATAACAACATCAGTGGAATATGCACCACTCTTCTGTCAGCTTGTTGTATAGTGTTGGCTTGTGTATTGTTGTTGTTGTTAAGTGCCATTGAATTGGTACAGATACATAGCGACAATAGAATGAAACACTGCCGGTCCTGGGTCAACCTCACAATTGTTGCCGCACTTGACACCATTGATGCTGCCGCTTTGCCAATCCATCTTGCTGGGGGACTACCTCTTTTTCTCTGACCCTCCTTCTCCAGTGACTGGTCCCTCCTGACAATATGCCCGAAGTATGAGAGACAAAGTTTGGCTATTCTGGCCTTGAGGAACACTGGCTGCACTTCTTCCAACACATATTTGTTTGTTCTTTTGGCAGCCCATGGCACTTTCAGTATTCTCATTCAACACCATAGTTCAAAAGCATCAACTCTTCTATGGTCTTCCTTATTCACTGCCCAGCTTTGGCATGCATATGACGTTATTGAAAATACCATGGCTTGGGTCAGGTGCACCTTAGTCCTCAAGCTGACATCTTTGCTCTTCAGCACTTTAAAAAGATCTTGTGCAGCAGATTTGACTAATGCAATACATAGTATGATGTATTGATTGCTGTTTCCATGAGTGTTGATAGTCGATCCAAGAAGAATGAAGTCCTTGAAAACTTCAATCTTTTCTCCATTGATAAGAATGGAGAATTAAAAAAAAATAAAAGCATGTTCTAAGAGAAAAAGCCATATTGTCAGTCTATTTTCAGTGGCTTAAATAAGTAAACTTATACACACACACACAAAATATGGTATATAAGCAAGATTTATCTCCATATTACTTTATTATAAGTAGCCTTGTCTTATTTTTCTTCTTTCACTTTTTCAGATGTTTGTAAACAAAACTAATAATTTTAATGGTTAAAATAAAATGATAGAAAATGGAATGAAAAAATGGAATGTTTCCCAACATTGTTCCAGTGGTGAAGACTTTTGTTTTATTTACATTGAGATGCAATCCATACTGAAGGCTGTGTTCTTTGATCTTCATCAATAAATATTTTAAGTCCTCTTCATTTTCATCAAGCAAGGTTCTATCATCTACATATCACAGGTTGTTAATGAGTCTTCCTCCAATCCTGATGCTATGTTTTTCTTCATATAACCAAGCTTCTGGGATTATTTGCTCAGCATACAGGTTGAATAAGTGTGGTGAAAGAATACAACCCTGTCACACACCTTTCTTAATTTTAAACCAATCAGTGTTCCGTTTCTTAATTTAAAACCATTCAGTGTTCCCATATTCTATTCGAATAACTGCCTCTTGGTGCACATATAGATTCCTCACGAACACAATTAAGTGTTCAGAAATACTCATATTTGGCAATGTTGTCCAAAGCTTGTCATGATCCACACAGTCAAAAGCCTTTGCGTAGTCAATAAAGCACAGGTAAACATCTTTCTGGTATTCTCTGCTTTCAGCCAAGGTCCATTGGACATTAGTGATGATATCCCTCATTCCATGGCCTCTTCTTAATCCAGCTTGAACCTCAGGAAGTTCTCTGTCAATGTATGCTTTCAGCCATTTCTGTATTATCTTTGGTAAAACTTTACTCTTATGGGATATCGAAGATATTATCAGATGATTTCAGCATTCTGTTGGGTAATCTCTCTTTGGAATGGGCACAAACCAAATTTTTTGTCATAGATGAGTGACAGCCTCCAGTGCCACCTTACTTTCTTAAAAGATTTCAATTTTTATTCTATCAATTCCTGGTGCCTTGCTCTTTGCCAATTCCTTCAATGTACTTTGGACTTCTTCCTTCAGTATCATTTGCT
>NW_006408589.1:1168437-1173111 GCF_000296735.1 Chrysochloris asiatica
CAAGAAATCAAATGATGCATTTATATCATTAGGCAAATCTGCTGCACAAGACCTCTTTAAAGTGTTCAAGAGCAAATATGTCAGTTTGAGGAATAAGGTGCGCCTGACCCAAACTGGTATTTTCTACTGCTTCATATACATGTGAGACTTAGAAAATGAAAAAGGAAGACTGCAGAAGAATTGGTATATTTGAGTGATAGTGTTGGAAGAGAATACTAAAAGTCCCATGTACTTCCAAAAGAACAAATAAATCTGTGTTGAAAGAAGTATAGCCAAAATTCTCCTTTGAAGCCAGAATGGTCAGACCTCATCTTACATACTTTGGACGTATTATCAGGAGTGGTCAGTCCCTGCAGAAGGACATAATGCTTCATAAAGTGGAGAGTCAGAGAAAAGGAGGAAGACCCCCAATGAGATGGATTGGCACAGTAGTAGCAGCAGTGGGTTCAAGTGTCACAATGATTGTGAAGTTGGCACAGGATCGGTCATTGTTTCATTCTGTTGTGCATAAGGTTGCAATGAGTCACTATCGACTCAATGGCCCCTAACAAAGACAATAATATTGATTGTGTTAACAAACTGCATATGTTGGAATTATTCCCTGCTTTCTTTCAAACAATTAATCAGACCAAGATTTGCCTCCAAGTAACTCAACAGAACTATCCAATACTTTTTCCCCTTTTGTGGACCCTCCATCAAAGCAGATGTGATGTACTCAGGTGCATTAACATTGAGACAAACTGTTGCTTAAAAAATGTGCATATACAGCCAGAAAGTCTGTTAATTAAATAATAATTATAAAGAAGACATAAGAATTAATTAGATAGAGAAAAATCTAGTGTCAGCACAAATAGCTTTAAACTGCAAAATAATCTTACTCCCAATTTAATTGCTTGTGTAATTAGAGTTAATTGCAGAGTAGAGGTTTAGTTAACATAATAAACTGTTCCTTAAAAAATAGCAATTAAGTGGTTAGCCAGAGCATTTAAAATAATTAAGATTTCAGGAGATGGTGAAAGGCCACAGCACAGTATTAGGTTCACAGATTTTGATGGCAAACAGTCCTTGCTTATTTTGTGACCTCAGGTAAATCCTTAACATCTCTGAGTTCTTTTTTTCTCAGGAACAATACGAGGATAAATGCAATTTTCTCAATACAGGTTTTTATTCTGGGAGTTGAGCCCTGCTGGATAAAGTGCCTACTAACTTACTGACACACAAGAAAGCAAAAGGTGGTCATAACAAAGATACATTTGGCTAAATAACCCACCTTATGCTGAATGTTCCTGTGCCTGTCTTCCACACCATGTAGAGAACAGTAAAGTGGACAGATGAAATAATGCCAACATTATAAATGGTGTTCTGCCTTTCTTTCATGCATTTCTTTCTCTGGGTAAATGATAAATTATCTTAGAGGTGATTATCTTTTTCATTGTCATATTTGCTTATCACTGTTGTTACTAGGAGCCATACAATGTAGAGTTTGGCTTGACGTTCTTAGAAGTTGACAGTAACTGGACCACATGGGGACACTGAACAGAAGAAGTGGCCTAGAAAACTAATGAGCTGAGAAGAGGAAGCTGAGAATCTTCATCTTTGGAGATTAAAGAAGAGAGAGGTATAAGAAGGTATAAGAAGACCTTCAGTATTAGCTAGGTCTACCAGATAACTTTTGATGGGTATAGAATTTATTCCCCTCTCTTCTAGTATGTAAAAAGAAAAGATAAAATATATGGGGCGGGGGGAGGGATGCTTCCACATCTCCAAGCCACTTTTCATACTCTTCCACTTATTGGTGTGTTTGTGACCTCAATGCCTTGAAGCCAGACCACCAGCACCACATCTGTAGTTAAACAGATCTAATTTATTACTCAATGAAGTGTGGGAGAATGTGCACCATGGGGAGCCATGGGTAGCTCAATAAGATGATAAAAAATAAAAACTTGTTAAAGGATCTGGATTTGTGTTATGTGATTTTAGTGGTTCAAGGAAGTAGAGCTTTGCTCCAGATTAGATGCTTCAGAAATTGGAGTGATGCTATATTTGGGTATCTCGATAAATCTTATCTATAGGGAAGGCAAGCTAGAACAAGGTTAAAGGTATATTTTATCAAGAAACAGCCATTCATTTTATCTTGGATGGGGGAGGTTTCATTTTTTTTTCCACTTTAAAAATATTTTTTCTTGAAAGAGAAACCAGCAAGAAAAATTGAAAACAAAAGTGGCAGTCTGATTGGCTACTACAAGAGCAAGCAAGTTGTTCACTGGGGAGCCATCAATTCAAGTAATCAAGTCCAGTCAGGACAAACCCCCTTCCAATACTGAAACTCAAAGGGAGCACATGAGCAGGCACATAAGCTTGCTGGCAACCACGTTGATCTACTGGTAAGTGGAAGAAGGGGAAAGGCAGCAATGAAGATACTGGCTAAGTTCAACCAAGTTCCATAGACTCCATTAAACCTGGAGATGAAAGAGAGAAGAGGAAGGGCTTGCTGGTCTGAACTGTGGTGAGGCCTGAGGACTCCTAAGCCCATGGACAAGGACATAGCCATGGAGGGCTAGAGTTGAGAGTGAAGTGTCCAACTAATATGAAGTGAGGGGAGACTCACAAGAACACCCAAACTTGCATAGTACCCATTTGACCTAGCTTCTATGTCTTCATCATCAGAACTTGAATAGAAGAAAATAAAACAATTTGATAAAGGAAACAAGTGTAACTTGCTACAATTTGATGATCTTGACCTATACTTATGGATGTAGTAGCTCAAAATACTAACCTATGCTGGCGTCAGCATACACAGACCCTGGGTTGATCAGTGGCCCTGTGACATGGATGAAAATCCAATTCCAAGGCCCTCCTCAGGATAGCAAGCCTTGGACCCTGAGGGCCAAAGGAAGTGACCTCCTGACATCCCAGGTTCATTGGATTTTGCGAACTCACTGGTTGGCTACCTTTGTATAATTTTCTTTGGTCCTAATATTGTTCATTCTATGCTTCTAACTCCAGTAATTGTAGCTTCTGAGGAAATGGTTTCTTTTACAATACCTCTCTTAATGCCTCCACTGTGTTGGCAGTGCGTAGAGTCCTGGGAACAAATCTTTCCGAGGAACAAGCGATAGCCACCTGGGATGAATGTCAGAACTGCTCCTTATTTGATTGTTCAGTTATGTTTGATATCCATGAACAATAATGGGTTTGAAATCCCTTTTTAGAGCTGAGGCAGTAAAAAGTTTCCTCAGATAATTCAGAAAAGGCTAGGAACAGGTATATTGGGAATATGAGAAAAGGTTTTTAGAGAAAAACTACCCAAGGTTTGTTAATAAAGTGGAATGGTAAATTCTGGGAATGTTGGATTAGAGGATAATAGTGGCAGCCCCATTAAACCGCCTCTGAATATAATCAGTTTAACCCAGATGCTCTCCTTCCTCCTGAAAGTATATAGGAATGTGATAATTAAGAACAATGTAGCATTTTAGATATAGATAAATGAAGCCCGGTGCCTGAGATCTTGCTCACAAACAAAAGTTTGCAAAGTGTTCAGACAGCTTGGCTCCTTTCAGGAACCTTGCTTTATGTTAAGTATCCTTAAGAAACCGCACGTCGCTGCTCTAGATCATTTAAACCTAAACGTTAATATATAACAGCTTGATTGAACCTTTTTTTTCTGTAAAAATAAAAATGTTAGATTGTTAAGAAAAACTATGAAAATATCTTAAAAGTTGTTCCTGTGAATCATTATGTCCTGTTTTGAATGATTAATCACATTTCAGTTCTGTATCCTGTCTTATCTAAAGAATCACATCCTCCCTTTGTGAATTACATCCTTCCTTTGTAACAAATCCCTCCCTAAAAAAGAGAATAAAAGGCTGAGGTAGAGTGAGTTCTGTGTGCAATGCTGTGCAATATGTTTGCAGATCTGCCTACCTGCCAGCTTGCATCATATCTGTGTGTTTGTCTTTTTTGTATATATTTCGTCTCTCTCTTTTGCCGCCAGATCTCCCTTCTTCATGACACTCACACTTCCTTGTCGAGGCTGGATCCCAACATAGGACCTCGACAAACCTAGATGGAAGGAGTCTTCACATCAAGGATCAGACATATCTCCTCTGTACACAGGTTTGGTACTGATGGGCAACTTAGACATTTGTTGCCTAAAATGGGGATGGGAGTGGGGGGTAATAAAGGAACGAAGTGACTGGCTTATAAGTTTTCAAGAGGGAGTTTAGTTTCAAAGTGCAGGGAAGGTAGAATCCCCACTGAATAGCTTTCATCTTGTCTAGATAGCTCTGGTGAAAAGGAATAGGGATAAAATTCTTATGATTCAATAGTGAGCAATTGTTATCATGACTAATTGCGACTGTCACATCTGTAAAAGTAGATGTTTTGTAACAAAACAAGGGAGGAGTTAACCTTACAGTCCAGAAACAGAATCCTAGGACCATCAAGGAAGAAGTGCATGAGCAGAATGTGGAACACTATCCAGCGAAGCAGTGTCACCAGAGACGGAGACAAAGATGAGGACATGGAGAGCTATAGCAGCTGAGGATTATAGACTCATGGAAAGAGAGAGACTGGGTGCTGGCAGCCAGGAGGCAGGCTTGCCGAATGTGCTTTTTGGTAGTTTAAATTATTATATATGCCTGACTGTTTTGTGTACATCAAAAACAACAACAA
>NW_006408589.1:1173819-1175046 GCF_000296735.1 Chrysochloris asiatica
GTACAATTCAGTGATTTCGATTACATTCTGCACTACAATTGTGACTATTCTTTTCCAAATTATTCCACCACAATTATCTTAAATGCATTATACCATATACATATCCAACCTTTCAAAATTTTCTTGTCAATTTACTCTCACATAATTCTTTTAAAGAACAGTGCTTAAGGCAGACATTCTAATAGTTAAGGTAAACTAATTTTTGATTCAAAGAAGATTTCAGGGAATAGTTTTATCAATGTTCAGCCTAATTACAAACTGGTCTTGTTTATGTTTTAATCCATCATGATCAAAGTGGTGGCCCTGTCTGGTGTCATTGTTCTGTGGAATTCTTTATGTTGAACAGGAGAATACCAAAGCCTATCTGTGGGTTCCACACTAGTTTCTTGATGTCTGGGCCTTCACTGTCTTATGGAGAAGGAACTGGTAATACTCAAGTTGACAAGCTCCATGTTTCATGGATTGAATGTACCTGCATTTCAATCAACTCTATCAGTAGGAAAGTGGATAAAAGTTTTTCTGTTTCCTGACATTTATTTCTCAATTATTCTAAACTCCAGAAGGAAGAGAAAGGTGTTATATGTCTACTCCCTCTAAAACCTCAATAAAGAACTCTTATTGGATTATGAGTTGGGCTGCTAACCTCAAGTTCAGCAGTTTGAATCTACCAGCCACTCTGCAGGAGAAAGAAGAGGCTTTCTGCTCCTATAAAGATATACAATGTCTGAAACCATATATGGAGTTACTATGAGTTGGAACTAACTCAGTGGCACTCAACTACCACCACATCTCAAAACCTTAATTGTGGGAGGTGGGGCTTGATGGCAGCTAGAGTGGAGGTGCAATGTAGATCGTTGTCAGCAATCCCACAGAACAATAGGCAAAGCAGATATAAGGCAGAGCTCCAAAACTCGGAACCACATTGTTGTTGTTGTTGTTGTTAGGTGCCTTCGAGTTGGTACTGACCCATAGTGACCTTATACACAGCAGAATGAAAAACTGCCCAATCCTGGGTCAACCTCACTACTGTTGCCATGATAGAGTCCATCAATGCTGCCACTTGGCCAATCCATCTCGTTGGGGGTCTTCCTCTTTTTCTCTGACCCTCCACCTTACCAAACATGATATCCTTTTCCAGCTACTGGTCCCTCCTGACAACATATCCGAAGTATGAGAGATGAAGTTTGGCCATCTTGGCCTTCAAGGAGCACTCTGTCTGTATTTCTT
>NW_006408589.1:1175146-1176207 GCF_000296735.1 Chrysochloris asiatica
TGACCCTGCTGGTATTTAAAATGCCAGTGACATAGCTTTCAAAATCACAACTCACAAGCCACCACAGTATGACAAACTGACAGATGAGTGGTGAATTGTGCTTTCTGAGATAGGAAAATATCTATATACCTATAAGGAAGATGAAGTGTTTAATAGCAAAGATGTTGGTTTGAGGATTATAATATATCTGACCCAAGCCATGGTATTTTCAATAGTCTCATATGCATATGAAATTTGAACAATAAACATGGAAGACCATTGAAGAATTGATACATTTGAGTTATGGTGTTTCAGAAGAATATTAAAAGTGCCATGGACTGCAGAAGAACAAACACATTTGTGTTGCAAGAAGTATAGCCAGAGTGCTCCTTAAAAGTTAGTATGGCCAGACTTCATGTCTCATACCTTGAATATATTATCAGGAGAGACCAGGACCTGGAGCAGGGCATCATGCTTGGTGAAATGGAGGGTCACTGTAAAAGAAGAAGATCCCTAATGAGTTAGATTGGCACAGTGGTAGCAGCAATGGGCTCAAACATTAAAACTATTGTGAGGATGACAGGACTAGGCAGTGTTTTTTTCTGTGCAAAGAGTCATTGTGAGTCAAAATCACTTCAATAAAATCTAACACCACAAGGATGACCAGTTAATACCACTGTTATTCAAATTTACATATCAACCCCTAATGCCAGCTACCAAACCAACTGATTGAAAGAGATCCATATTTGTGCCTATTCCAAAGGGAAATAACCAAAAGGAAAGTGGGAATCATTAAACAATATCACTAATATCACATACAAGTAAAATTTTGCTAAAGATAATTTAAAAGCAGCTGCAACAGTATACAATTGTTTTTCATTATTCTATTTTTACTAAAATAAGATAAGCTAATTTATAAAAACATATAAAACAGAGAACAAACAAGATGGCGGATTGGATAGAGGTATAGCAGAGAGCTCCGCCAACAACAACACAGAATACCCAACCAAGCAGGTTCAGGGGATGGTCCCAGAACTCTGAACCACATATAAAGGAATACTTAGAAGGTTGGAAGGCTCACA
>NW_006408589.1:1176307-1177841 GCF_000296735.1 Chrysochloris asiatica
TTGCTTTTCAACATTTTAAAAAGGTCTTGTGCTACAGATTTGCCTAATGCAATACGTCATTTGATTTCTTGACTGCTGCTTCCATGAGTGTTGATAATTGATCCAAGAAGAATGAAGTCCTTGACAACTTCAATCTTTTCTCCATTGATAAGAATGTTGTTAATTTGTCCAGTGGAGAAGATTTTTGTTTTCTTTACATTGAGATGTAATCCATACTGAAGGCTGTGCTCTTTGATCTTCATCGGTAAATATTTTAAGTCCTCTTCACTTTCAGCAAGTAAGGTTGTATCATCTGCATATTGCAGGTTGTTAATGAAGGCTTATAGTTAGTGGAACGTGTAGCAAAAGCAAGAAATCATGTACTTTTGAATCTGCTGGGCTCGGCGGCCTGGAGCCAACAACTTGGGTGAGAATAAACAGCAAGGCCAAATGGGGAGCAGACACACTACAAAAAAATGGCATGGGAACCTCAGAGTAAATTTTGCTTTGTTCTAATTTTCTTTTTTTTGTAATCTATTCATTGGTCCTCCACTGTTTGCACACCTTCATTCTGGTGAGTAGAGGAGGTGCCTGAGTGAATGGAAACCCCACTGGTGGGTTCTCCTGCCATGCATGCGCACAGATACTCTCAGCTCAAGAGCTGACCCTGAACTGTTTTTTAAAATATGAAAATGGCCAGAAAACAAGGGGTGTGGAGAGGGAAAGAGAGTTTAAAAACAAAAAAGGCCAAAAATTAAATTAAATCCTGAGGTACAGCATAACAACCAACACTGGCATGTTGAAAACTCTCAGGTAGTTTTGAAGACAAGAAGCTGAAAGAGAACATTAAAGTCATACTCATATTAAGCTACAGATTTTTGTTTTCTTCTTCTCTCCCTCCTCTCTATTTTCTGCTATTATAGACTACAGTACATAGTCTAGTTTTTGTTGTTGTTGTTTTGGTGGGGGCTTTTTTCCTTTTTTCTTTTCTTTTCTTTCTTTTTTTTTTTGCTGTTGTTGTTTTATGCTCCCCCTTCTACCTTTGGGGGACTCTTTCTTGCCCTATATTAACCAAGAAGAGACAGGAACTGCTGCCATATAGAATAGCTACAATCACATTCTTTAAAACACCAAAATCCAGGCAAGAAACAATACCAACTGTCATATACCAGGGAGGCTGACAACACCTGTGAAAACTACTCTGAGTTAAGCAATAAGAAGAGTGAAAAGGGAAACCCACATCCTGATCACATCTACCTGGAAGCAATCACCATCAAAAATACCAAAACATATATTCAATTAAGTATTAAGGCAACAGATAAATGCTAAACATGTCCAAGAAGCAAAAGCAAATGACCATATCAGAACATGTCCAGAAACAAGACAAAATGTCTAAGACAAATGACCTAGACTTAGACCTGGACTTCATTCTGGAAGGAGGGCAGGCCTTGGAAATACCTGAGAAGGAATTCAGAAAAATGATTATAAAATGTTTCAAAACACTTTACAATGGAGTTGAGAAAAATAAGGAAAGTGTTACAGGAACAATCAAATA
>NW_006408589.1:1196906-1198624 GCF_000296735.1 Chrysochloris asiatica
TCTTTAGTGTTTAATGTATCAAATCTGTTCTTCAGATGAACTCTAAATTCAGGTGGGATAAATTCAAGGTCATATTTTGACTCTTGTGGGCTTGTTTTCATTTTCTTCAGCTTCAATTTGAATTTGCATACCAGTAATTGATGGTCTGTTCCACAGTCTGCCCCTGGTCTTGTTTTCACTGATCATATGGAGCTTTTCCATCTTCTTTCCACGGATGTAGTCAATTTGATATCTATGTGTTCCATCTGGTGAGGTCCATGTGTATAGTTATTGTTCCCTGAAGTTAGGGGTCCTGTGGGTCAGTACCTGAGGACCATTAGGCCGCAGGCCTTGAATGACAATTTCACCTTGCTTCTCTCTAGGTTTGGAGAGAATTTGACTTTCCAGGGAAACTTAATGGGATGCTGTGAGTATCAGCCTCTTGAGCAGCTCCAGAATCAGTCCTCCCTTACCTTTTGGTGAGCAGATGTTTGGTGGTACTGTGGGAAGAAACTATTTGAAGATTTACTGGCAAAGTGGAGCAGCACTTGTGCCTTAGTACAATTGGCTATCCCTTTCACCTTGGCATTCAGACCAACCACAAGCTCAGTAGAAAAATACCTAACCCACAGGAATGTAGCTACTCCCCAAAGTTCCTTTGACCCTCACATCTAGATTGACACCACTGGGGTACCCAGGGGATTGCTGAATGAGTTTCAAACTGGAAACCAAATAGAAGCAGGATTTGAATCTGTATTATTCTGATGGTCAACCATTTACAAAAATGTGGACTGGATTAATTGCATCTATTATAATGAACAAAGATTCGTAAATTATATGAGGGAAGCTATAAAAAGAATAGCAGAGCAGTTAGGACCTACTAGCAAAATGGCCTGGGAAAACAGGTTAGCCCTAGATAAATGAGCAGAAAAAGAAGGAGTATGTGTTATGATTGGAGTCCAATGTTATACTTTCATTCCCAATAGCTCAGCTCCTGATGGTACCATTACCAAAGCATTACTTTAGCTAACAAACTCGCTGATAATTCAGGCATAGATGACCCCTTTTCTAGTCTCATGAAACAATGGTTGGGAAAACGCAAGGGGCTTCTGACTTCAGTCCTCACCTCTCTATTTATCATATTTGGTGTATTAACACTAATGGAACATTGTATTATACCCTGTATAAGAGGATTAGTTCTAAAACTTAAAGAAACAGTCTTATCCAACCAACACCCATCTCCATACCAAAATAACCTTTTTCATTTAGAAACATATGAAAACCAAAATCAACATCTCCTTGCAAAGTTTTAATAAAAGAATAAAGAAGTCTAACAAGAAGAAAAAGGGGAAATTGTGGGAGTGAGTGTCTTTTCTTTAAAATTATTATAATCCTGTTTATCATATTTCGGTGACTTTTCTTTTACTTTTTGCTACTTCCTGAAGTGAGTAGGGACTGTATGACTTTTCTTACACTTTTGACTACATCCTGAAGTGAGTAAGAAGAATGCACACCTTAGAAATTTGAGTTAGCCAACCAGGTAAGGAAAAAGACTGTGCACCCCAGCCAATGGGGTGAGGCCCAGCCTTAAGACTTGTGTCAGGGATAAAACTCGAATGGACTGCCTGTTCAATGTGCTCGTTAGCCTGTTCCTCTACAGTTATGCGTATGCATCCTTCTGCAGAAGTGAATTTTATCTTGCTGAGGTAATTTAGTCTCACCGAGTCTTTTTGTTCAAC
>NW_006408589.1:1200106-1213565 GCF_000296735.1 Chrysochloris asiatica
TTGGATATATAATCAGAAGAGACGAGTCCATGAAGAAGGATGTAACATTTGGTAAAGTGAAGGGTCAGTGAATAAGAAAAAGACCTCCAATGAGATGGATTGGCACAATGCCACCAGCAGTGGGCTCAAGTGCAACGATTGTGAGGATAGTGTAGGACCAAGTAGTGTTTTGTTCTGTTGTACATGGGGTCGCTTTCAGTCAGACTCAACTCTGTGGCACCTAGCAACAACATCAAGCCTTCAGAAGCAGTTTACTTCTTCTTAATCTGTCTTGGGCTGGAAGCTCTATTAAAGTCTGTTCACTCTGATAGAAACTGTTGCTACTTAAAATGCCAATGGCTTAGCTTCCAGCATCACAGCAACATGAAAACCACCACAATATGAGCAACAGACAAGTGAGGTATATATATTTGGTTTATGAAGTAAATAGTATTTGTCAAGTTGATTGTAACTGCAGCAAAACTTAGCTAGCTCTTGTTAATAGACCTTTCCATTATTTCTACTTTCCAAATGTCTAACACATTTCTTTGTATCTGCACTTAATCACTTAACCATTTCTCTTAGATTGCCTTCCATTGTCATTATCTACTCCCCCCCAACTCTGTCTTCCATAAGATCTGTCAGTGACCTTTCTTAAACAAAAATTAGGTCATGTGATTCCCCATTCTAATGCAAATCCAGGTTGTCTTCACACTGCCTTAAAAACAGCATCCTTATCCTGTCATTTCAAAACTCATCACAATCTGGTTTCTAAATACCATTTCAGCCTTAGATCCAGTAAACCCCCATATTCTCTGTCTCTTGGAATAATTGTGATTCTTCCTTTATTGTACTTTGGCACATGCTGATCTATTGCCTTGACTGACTTTCCTCCTACTTTTCTGATTGGAATTTTATCTTTCAGGATCCAGTTCAGATATAACTTACACTGTAAAGTCCTTCCTAACCTCTTCCTCACCATGCAGAATTCATTTCAGTGTCTCAGTCTCTGTCTTACTTTCTCTTAATACCTCTCCTCCCTCTTGTGCACAGCTTTACTGTTTTCAGAGCAGCCCTAGTAGTGTAGTTAGAAGCTGAACTTCTAACTGCAAGATCAACATTTGAATCTACCAGTCGTTCCTCAGGAGAAAGATAAGGCGTTCTGCTCCTATAAGGATTTACAGCCTCGGAAACCCTGTACAGGGTTGCTATGAGTCAGAACTGATTGGTGGCACATAACCATCACCACTACCACCATGCTTCAAGTTTTATATGATATGAGAGATTATTGCTGGAAGCACTAGCTGAATTTAGTCTTCATTTATAGTACAATTGACCTGCACAGTTTTATTAAATAGAATCTTTTGGCAAAATGTGGACATTAGAAAATGTCATAAACACACAAACCCACATTTGTTATTGCTGTTGTTAAGTGCCATCAAGTCAGTACTGATTCATAGTGACTCTGCATAAGGTTTCTGAGGAGTGGCTGGTGAATTAGAACTGCCAACCTTGTGGTTCAAAGAGACCTTGCAATGCAGTGCATTATTATCCTACAATGCCACACCAGGACTCCACAAACCCACATTTAGGATTCTTTTTAAGCATCAGAATGTCTGGCAGTCCTGAGCTACATCACTGCATGACAACAACCAGATAGAGAAGAATCCCTTATTTCCTGTAAGTCCAAACACCTGTGTGCTGATGCACAGATGGTCTCACTGCATTTATTTTACCCACTCATCAAACCCACCTGTCTTTTGGGAACTGGGTTAGAAACTCCAAAAACATAGCAACCTGTTTAATATACCTGTCTTCTACTCCCTGGGATAGTTAACATTTGGAGAGTAGATTTGTGCTTTTGTTCAGTCCTGTCACCCTTCTGAGTGGTGTAACTGAAGGTTACATTCAGCAGATAACTGAAAGGTAGAAGTTTAGGTTCACTCAGAATTGCCTCAGAAGAAACGCCTAGCAATCTACTTCTGAAGAATCAGCCAGTGAAAACCCTCCTGAGCACTCTGGCACACATGGGGTTAAACTCAACTTGATGACAACTGACTCATCAGTTGTTGCTGTTAGTGCCTTCTAGTTGGTTCAGAACCCACCTGAATCTATTATAGAAAGTGACAGTAGGTACACACACACACACACACACACACACACAGGCACACACACTCCAGAAGAAAGAATAGGCATTGTCCTTTTGCAGTACATTTTCTCCAAAAGTGGACCCTTTCCACACATTTTTAATATGCTGATGTAATAACTTTTAAGTCCATGATGAAATCCTAATGGAGTATTCAATGTGCATGCCCACCAGCAAACATTTCCAGAAGACCTTCCAGGGGAGAATCTTTTTATGCATTTTATATCCAAGTCTCTGAGGCTCATCCTAATGTTCAAATGTGGTGGTATCTCTTTCTATGTGCCCATTTGTCTTTCTTCATACACACATACCTATCTACATATAATGAACACATATACCTATCTACATATGACATACACACACCAGTGTGTGTCATGTGTAGACATATATGACCCTCTTTTAGGTCCCCAGATCAGTCTGTGTGTGAGTCTGTATGTCATTTAAGGCTGTTTGCTCAGTGAAGAAGGTGAAAGACAATTTCTGAGCCAAGCTAGCTTTTAATCTTGTTGGCACAAAAAAGAGAGAAACTAAAAACAATCTTCACACGCCTAAACAGAGTCTAGACTTTATGGGGAAGTCATTTGGGATATTAGGAGCTTGGGTGACAGAATCCAGCCCGTCAACATGCATGCCACGCTGTTTGTGTGGGTATTTCTTGGTTGTTATTCAAGTTCACTTAAAATAATGCCAGGGTTTTTCTTTTTTTAATTACTCATTTTTGCCCGTCTGGATTTGAAGTAATGAAGAAACAGGAGACAGCAGCAGTTTTTATCTCAGTATGTATTTTTATCTTCTCCTGGAGCCATTTCCTCCCGGGTGTTATGTGAAATGTTACATAATAGGATGATCATACAATGGTATTTTTCTTCTTCAGGCTTCAGGGGATACAGACCTCATGAACAAGACAGATTAAGTGTAACCTTTAATTGTCAAAATGGTATATGAAATAAACTAATAATCTGAAAAGAGAGAAAAGGATAAAGCTTTGCAGACTCTCAAAGGTTTCAGACAGGTTTAGGTAACTTTTTCATTGTGATAAATCTATATAGAATACATTGTATGTATGTATATATACATATACATATATATATCTGTAATAAAAATTTTGTCTTTGGTCCTTTTTTTGGCATGATGAATCAGGGGCATAAATTATATTAACTATGTTGTACAACCATCACCACTATCTGTTCTAAACATTTTTATCACCTTAACAGTGTCCTCTACCCAATAATCTACCTTTTCCCCTCCCTCCTGGTCTTGGCAATCACTGATAAGCTTTGATCTTTATGCATTTGTATTTCTAGATTCTTTATGTAAGTGGGATCATGCAATGCTTGTCCTTATGTGTCTTGCTTAACTTAATTCCCTTCTTCTCTGACACTCCTACCCCAAAGTGGGGATTGTTCTTTTTATGATAAAGTTAAAGAGCAAGTGGAGTAGGAGGATGAAGGGAGTTGTTGCTGTTGTTAAGTGCCATTGAGTTGGTTCCGACCCATAGTGACACTGTATAGCATTTCCAAGGAGTAACTGGTGAGCTTGAACCAGTGACCTTGTGATTCAAACTGACTTTGCAGGCCAGTGCATTACCCCACAGTGCCACACTAGGAGTGAAGGGAGTAGGGGCTAAGATATATCAGGAACTTGCCATGTGCCAGATTCTGTGCTAGGTATGGAATCCTGTGATAAACCCATGAGCAGTGAGAGAGAGGGAGTCCTGTTCAGGTGTGTGACAGGATGTAAGTCAGAAGGGCCATGGAGGCTCAGCAAGACATTGGATCTCGATGACAGACACGTGAGAATCTACTGGAGCTTGGGGCACATTGTGGATGAGATCCATAAATAGAGGGGTGTCTAGAGATGGGACAAACTCCTGCAGGGCCATGGACCAGAAGGCAAAGGTAGCAGTGGTTAACTACACAAGCTGTTAGGTAACTTTTCTCACGATTACTACCTAGAATCTTGGTCCCTTAAGATCTACAGGTTCAAGTCAATCATATGGCAAACACTTTGCTATTTACACAATTTGTTGTGTTGTCAATTGTTGGCGAGTCATATCTGACTTAAGATGACCCCATGTGTGCAAACTAATGAGTTTTCCAGACTGTGACCTTTTAGAAGTAATTTGCCAGGCTTAATTTCCAACACACTACTGAGTAGATTAGTCCAGAGTTTAATTGCACTGCTCAGGGATTCTTATTTCCATGATCACCCCATAGAAAATTGATACTATCCATGTCAGGAAAGTGAGTACAGCTATTCAGTACAGGTCTAGCATTTCTAATATTGTTGTGTTTTTTGTATATTTTGCTGTTACCACAATGCAGCCCAAGGAAGTCTGAGCTAAGATATAGCAGAGCTGAAAGTTATCATTTGAATAAATGATTTCAATTAAACTTAGCCAAGAGAGGAACTTCCACTTCCTGGAACAGGGCTATATCCTAACATCTATGGATGTGAGCCCCAATCACCTCTTAAATGATTTCAACCTCTTGTTTTAAGGATGAGGAAAATGAAACTCAGAAATAAGGAGCAACTTGCAGAAGTTCAGTGGGTATCAGAATTTGAACTTGGGTTTGCCTTGACGATAAAATCCCTATTCTTTTCATTATTCTATATGTTAGGTCAAGCATGTTTTAGGGTTGATATTAGACATTTTTAGAAACTTAGCTTATTTTGGAAGTTGATTTCATGATTAAATTATGTAGCTTAAGAGTCATCCATTTTCCTTTCTCTTTTTCCTTATTTTTCTTCCTCCATTCCTTCTTCCCTTTATCCCTTCCTTTCTCACTCAATATTCCCTCTCTCTAAATAACTATTTCTTTCAGTTAGGTTTCTTCCATTGATCTTCCTGTGATCTGTTGTCTTTGGAGGTCCAGGTCCAGCTGGTGGGAGTGTACAGAAAGGATTTGTTGTTCTGGACTTGCACACATTGTCCCTGGAGGACTGCACCTGTGAGTACAGCTCCATGCATGAACCAGTCACATGCTCCCAGAAGCCTGCTTTGCCCACTCAGGAGTGTCAGCAACATCAAAGAGCTGAAACAGGTGGCAAATCATGGAGTTTTCAGGTTCCTTCTTGATATGGCAGGGAGCACATGGACTGAGAGGAAGACTTGAAAACAGGCAAATGAAATAAAGTGAAGGAAGAAGATAAGAATAGTGTTCTGAGAGGGGAAATCATCATATGAATATTGCTTAGCTCTTTGTCCTATTGTCTGTGTTTCACTTCCCTTGTTGTTAAATGCCATTGAGTCAGTTCCAACTCTGTAAAGGGTTTCCAAGAAGTGGCTGGTGAGCTTGGACTACTGTCCATATCTCTAGTGCTGTCCAAATTCTACTGTGCTTGTTAAAGGCCAAGAGTCACAAATTCAAATGCCTCCAGGGCTTGGTAAGTTACCCAAAAGAGTGATGCAGCTGGGATAGACCTATTTACTTTCAGTGCATTATTGCTTTTTTTTTTGGGGGGGGGGGTTGGGGGGGTACCCAAAACACAAACGTAAATAATTTAGTTCTTTTTCAGTTCATTAAGTTTTTTGTTACACATCTTTCCGATACACTGGTTGTAGTTTGTACCATTTGTTTTATATTTCAGTTGTGTTCCTTTAATAGAGATTCACTGTATTTGCATACTAAACACATTAAGAATATTTTTAACCACTATCAAAAATGTCCTCTCCCATTTTCCTTGGTATACATGAACCTCTTGTTCAATGGTTTGTTGCACTTTTTTGATGGAGACATAGAAATGATACAAAAGCAAAGCATCAATGCAAGTAATGGATGGTTACTGTCACTTAACCTCAGATCTGGAAGGTAATAAAGAATTATGGGAACTGTGGAGATTGTGTGTGTCCAATCTATAGGGGCATCTGCTACTCAGCTCTGGTGGCCCAGTGATTAATAGCTTGACTGCTAACCAAAAGGTGTGTAGGTCAAACTCAAGAGGTTCTTTGGAGGAGAAGTTATGGGGTCTGTGTCTATAAATATTACAGAATAGGAAACTCTACGGGGACAGGTCTATCCTGTCCAATATGGTTGCTATGAAATGAAATCAACTTGATGGCAATTGGTTTAGTTTAGTGCCTTAAAGCGGAAGGCCAATTGTGGCTGGGGATTGGCAGGCACGCACTCACTGCTCGCCCATACAGCCTCGGAGCACGCGCATGACGATCTGGTTGATTTACCCAGAATATGTAAAAAACAAACAAACAAACAAAAAACCTCTTACAACTCAATAACATAAGGCAAGTAACATTTAAAAATGGACAAAAACTGAGTACAGATTTTACCAAAGGATGTCTACAAATAAGCACTAAGCACATGAGACAATTCTCAACATTACTAGTCAACATTGTTGGTGGCCATCAAAGCAGAAACATATGTACAACAGAATGAAAGTTGCCCAGTTCTGTGCCGCCATGATCTTTGGCTTATTGAGTCTATTGTTGCAGTTACTGTGTCAGCCCATCTCATTGAGAGTTTCCTTCATTTATGTTAACCCTCTACTTTGCCAAACATGATGTTCTTTAAAGAACTGTTTTTCATGGTGATGTATCCAAAGTAAACAAGATCATATCATCATCCTTTCTTCTAACAGCATTATGGATTTAGTTCTTCTCAAACTAATGGAGTCCTGCTGAGACACTACAGGATAAATACTGGCCTACTAACCAAAAGGTTGGTGGTTCAAATCCACCCGTCCCTCCTCAGAAACCCTATACTTAGAGACAACAAGAAGACTAATTGGCAGTCCACAGTATAGCCAATTTTTTTTTTTTTTTTTTGGCCAATACCACAATTTGAATGCATTGGTCCTTCTTCTATCTTGTTTTTTTTTCATTATCTAGCTTTTGTATGCATATGAGGCAATTACAAAGACCATGGCTTGGGTCAGGTATCTTACTCATCAAAGTAACTGCTTTTTAGAACTTTAAAGAGGTCTTTGGGGGAAATACACACCAAAATCATAATGTGGTACCACTTCACACTCACTACAATGGCTTTAATTTAAAAAATAGAAAATGACAAGTGATGATGAGGATGTGAAGTAATGGAACTTTTGCACAGTGCTGGAGGAAATGTAGAAAATAGTGTAGCAGTTCCTCAAGAAATTAAAAATAGAATTACTATGTATTACACTGGGCAACTCTGCTGTAAAAGACCTCTTTTGTTAAAAAGCAAGATGTCAATTGAGTACTAAGGTGCAGCTACTCCAAGCCAGTCCTGGTGTGGAGCTGCAGGTTAATACTCTGCACTACAAGTGTATTTGAACCATAAGGTCAGTAGTTCAAGCTCACCAGCTGCTCCTCAGAAACCCTATACATGGTCAATATTAGTATGAACTGACTTGATGGCATTTATCAACAACAACAACAACTTCAAGCCATGGTAGTTTCAGTAGCTTCATATGCATGTAAAAGGTGAACAATGAATAAGGAAGACCAAAGAAGAATTGACGCATTAGAATTATGGTGTTGGTGATGAACACTGAATGTTCCATGGACTGTCAGAAGATGGACATCTGTCTTGGGGACAAGTACAACTAGAATGTTCCTTAGAAGCAAGATCACGAGACTCCATCTCAGGTATTTGGACAAGTGATCAGGTGGGACCAGTACCTGGAGAAGGACATCATGTCTGGTAAAGTAGAGTCTCCGTAAAAAAGAAGACCCTAAGTGAGGTGGATTGACATAATAGACAAAACAATGGAATGAAACAATAAATTTAAACATAATACGAATGGTGAGGAGCAGGCAGTTTTTCATTCTATTGTATATGGGGTTGTTGTGACTTGGAACCGACTTGATGGCCCCACAAATAACATAGGATTACTATGTGTCAGAATTGATTTGACACTAACAGGTTTAATGGATTTTTGTGTTTATGCTATACAGGAGCAGATCACAAAGTCTTTTCTTCTTCATAGTAGCTGGTGGGTTTGAAAAGCCAACTCTTCAGTTAGCTGCCAAGTACTTAAGCATTACAGAACTTTGTCCTCATACTTGAACATATTATCAAGAGAAATCAGTCCCTAGAGAATGACATCATGCTTGGTAAAGTGTAGGGTCGGTGAAAAAGAGGAAGACCTCCAATGAGATGAATTGCCGACAGTGGCAATAATAATGGGTTCAAGTGTAGCAACGATTGTGAGGTTTGTGCAAGACTGGGCAGTGTTTTGTTCTGTTGTGCATAAGGTCACTATAATTCAGTACTGACTTGACAGCACCTAACATTTTTGAGCTGCAATATATTGTCCAATCAGTGGGACAGGTACCTGTCTTCCAAATTTCCTGGCATAAATGACGGAGTTCCTCTAGGGCTGACTCAGTTTGTTGAAAGATTTCAGTTTGTATTCCATCAATTCCCAGAATCTTGTTCTTTGCCAATGCCTCCAGTACTCCTTGCATTTCTTTCTTCAGTACTGTTAGCTCTTGATCATGTGCTACCTTTTGAAATGGCTGAACATCAACCATTTCTTTTTGGTACAATTACTCCATATGTTCCTTCTATCTTCTTTTGATGTTTTATGCATCATTCAATATTCTTCCCAAAGAATCCTTCAATATTGCAAGCCTAGGCTTGATTTTTTCCCTTAGTCTTTTCAGCTTGAGAAATGTTGAGGTGTTCTTTACTTTTGGTTTTCTAACTCTAGATCTTTGCACATTTCATTATATATTTGACTTTGTCTTCTCAAGCTGCCCTTTTGAATTTTTCTGTTCAGCTCTTTTACCTCCTCATTTCTTCCATTTGCTTTAGCACATTTCAAAGTCTCTTCTGACATTCAGTTTGGTATTTTCTTTCTTTCTTGCCTTCTTAATTATCATTTGCTTTCTTCCTGTGTGATGTTCTCGATGTCATCCAACAAATTTGGTCTTTAGTCTTTAGTGCCTAATACATCAAATCTGTTTTGGATAGGATCTCTAAATTCAGATGGCACCTATTCAAGTTCATAATTTGGCTTTCATGGATTTGTTTTCATTTTCTTCAGCTTCAGCCTACACTTGCATATGAGCAATTGATGGTGTGTTCCATAGTCTGCCCCTGGCCTTGCTTTGGTTGATGTTATGAAATTTTCCCACAGTTTCTTTCCACAGATGTAAACAATTTGATTCTGTATATTCCAGCTGGTGAAGTCCATGTGTATTTTATGTTGTTTTATGCATATTTTATGTTGTTTAAAAAGGCATTTGCAATGGACAAGTCATTTGTCTTACAAAATTCTATCATGTGATCTCTAGAATCAAAGCCATGTTTTCCACCTGCTGATCTTTCTTTTTTCTTGCCAACCTTTGCATTCTACCCACCAGTAATTATCAATACATCTTGGTTATATGTTTGATCAATTTCAGACTGAAGAAGTTGGGAGAATTCAATTTCATTATCATTGGCTTATGCAGTTGGTGCATAGATTTGAACAATTGTTGTATTAACTGGCTGGTCTTCCATGTGAGTATATTAATATTATCCTATCACAGACAGTATTATACTTCAAGATAGATTATGAAATACTCCTTTTAATGATGAATGTGATGCCATCCCACTTCAGTTTGTCATTCGTGGCATAATAAACCATGTGATTGTCACATTCACAATGACCAATACCAGTCCATTCCAGTTCACTAATGCCTAGGATACAATGTTTATGTGTTTCATTTCATTTTTGACAACTTCCGATTTTCCTAGATTCATATTTCATATATTCCATGTTCTAAGTATTAACGGATGTTTGCAGCTATTTCTCTGCCTTTTGAGTTGTGCCCCATCAGAAGATGAAGATCCCTAAAACTATCCTCTATTTGGTCATCATGGACAACTCTCCTCTGAGGAGACAGCTCTTCCCCAGTCATATTTTGAGTGCCTTCCAACCTGAAGGACTCATCTTCCTGCCCTATATCTGACAGTATTCTCATGCTCTTCATCATATTTGAATATTCAGTATTCTGCTGAATATTCAGTATTTCTGACAGTGTTCCACTGCTCTTCATAAGGTTTTCAGTGGCTAAGCATTCAGCAGTAGTCTACTTCTCCTTCATCTGAGTTTGTCTAAGTCTGGAAGTTCAATTGAAAGCTGTCCATTGTAGGTGAAACTGACAATATTCAAAATTCGAAATAAGGAGAAATAGCTTCAAACATCCATTAATAATCAGAACATGAGATGAAAGTTGTCAAAAATAAATTGAACACTTAAAGATTGATATCTTAAGCAAAGGTGAAATGGACTGATATTAGCCATCTTGAATATAATAATCATATAGTTTACTATACCACAAATGACAAATCCAAGAAGAATGGTGTCACATTCATCATCACACAGCAACTACAGGAATCTTCGTAAAATAACAACGGGATTATTTCATTTTCTACTTAAAACTTTCTAATGGTTCCAGTATACTTAAATCCAAACTCCTTACTGGTGTCCCTAACCCTACATCACCTGGCCCCTGCCTATCTCACTCCTGTAGATTGAATCTGCCCCCAAAATATATATGTTGAATTCATAAATCATTAACCAATTTGTTGTTGTTGTGAAGTGCCGTCGAGTCGATTCCGACCCATAACGACCCTGTATAGGGTTTCCAAGGAGCACCTGGTGAGCTTGAACCACCGACCTTGCAGTTCACAGGGCTTTGCAGTCTGGTGCATTAGCTCACAGTGCCACACCAGGACTCATGAACCAATTAATTTGACCTTAATTTGGGAATAGGGTTTCTTTTTTTATGTTAATGATGTCCTACTCAAGTAGGGTGGTTCTAACCCTAATCCCTCTGAGTGATGTTTTATAAAAAAGAGAACAAACATAGAGACAAATGCCAGAGGAGACACCATGTGATGATGAAGACAGTTATATTTACATACAGTAAAGGAGTGCCAAATACTGCTAGTAATCACCAGAAATGAGAAGAGAAAGCCAAAGAATAAATAGACATGACTGAGATTTTTTATTTGCATTTTTAGTCACCAGAACGATGAGAAAACACTTTTCAGTTCTTTAAAGTTCAAATTCACCAGCTGCTCCTTGGGAAGGAGCATAGCTAAAAATCTCTCCAACCTCATTTTAGACCATCTCCCCTAGGCCCCCTGCTCCTGTCACATTGGCCCCTTTCCTGTTCCTCACCCACTCTGCAGCTATGGCTGCTGGAAGATCTCTGCCCTGGCAAATCCTTCTGCCTGTGATGGCCATGCTGCTGACTTCTCCGGGGCTGGTGCTTTCCTAACACTCAATCCAGGATGCTACTTCCTCAGAGATGTCTTACCTAATCTCTGCTTTAAAGTCATATTCCAGCCTGCATCATGTCTTCTGCAATGGGTTGAATCATATCCTCAGAAAATATGTGCAATAAAATTTAACCCCTACACCTCTGGATGTGATCCTACCCAGCAACAGGGTTTTGTTAATTATGTTAACATAACAAGCCATATTAGTGCAGTGAATGTCTTCAACCATCACTTCTGATATACAAAAAGGGTAGATTAGGCACAGAAGCAAGAAAGCATAAATGAAGAAAGCTAGATGTCATCACGAAATGAAAGAAGACAAGTTAAAATGGTAAGGATCACCTCCCCCACCAATAAAAACAGAGAAAGCTGCCTCCTAGAGCTGATACCCTAAATTCAGACTTCTAGCTTCCAAAATTTCTGATCATTCAAGTCACCCATGCGGTGTTTCTGTTATAGTTGTTGTTGTTGTCAGGTGCCATCGAGTCAGAACCGACTCATAGCAACCCCATGCACAGCAGAACGAAACAATGTCCGATCCTGGGCCAACCTCACTACCGCTGCCACACTTGACGCCATCAATGATGTCACCTGGCTGATCCATCTCGTTAGGGGTCTTCCTCTTTTTCTCTGACCCTCCACCCTACCCAGCATGACATCCTTCTCCAACGATTGTTTCCTCTGGACAATATGTCCAAAGTAGGAGAGACGAAGCTTAGCCATCCTGGCCTCCAAGGAGCACTCTGGCTGCACTTCTTCCAAAACAGATCTATTGGTTCTTTTGGCAGTCCATGGCACTTTCAGTATTCTCCTCCAACACCACAACTCAAAGGCATCAATTCTTCTATGATCTTCCTTATTCACTGTCCAGCTTTCGCATCCATATGAGGCTATTGAAAACACAATAGTCCTCAAGCTGACATCTCTGCTCTTCAATACTTTAAAAAGTTCCTGTGCAGCAGATTTGCCCAGTGCAATACGTCATCTGATCTCTTGACTGCTACTTCCGCGAGTGTTGATAGTTGATCCAAGAAGAATGATGTCCTTGACAACTTCAATCTTTTCTCCATTGATAAGAATGTTGTTTATTGGTCCAGTGGTGAGGATTTTTGTTTTCTTGACATTGAGATGTAATCTGTTAAAGTAGCACTAGATTACTAAAATGCTCCCTGTTCTAATTTTCTGCAGAGCTTTATATTAACATCTGGGTTTTTCTTATTTGCTTACTGTTCCTTCTCCACCCAAAACCCCTCCACACTAGAAAGAAAGTTTTATTAGAGCAGGAACCCTGTCTAGAAGGATTACTGCTTTGCTCAGAAATGTGCCTAGTATGTAACATTTGGGTTGTCATAATGACTGTGGGGTGGGAGAGTATTATTAATGTTTAGTGAGCAGAGCGGGGGTACTAAACCCTTCTTGCAATGTGCAGGACAATTCTTCATAACTTCAACAACAACAAAAACTTATTAAAAATAAGTCAAGAGGGACCCTGTGAGAAACTTCCATAGCTGCAGTCTGGTTTGGGGAAGGGTGAGAGAATACAAGAACTAGGGAAGGAGTTGTTGGTTAATGCAGCCAACTATAAACCCCCAGCTGAAGAAACTCTGGGTGAATTAACCATGTCATTCCCAAAGCATGCCCCCATCCAGTAAGAACTGTGGTGACCTGCCACTCTTTCTCCTCTCTGTCCCAGTGAGCATTCTCAGAGTCCCCGGGGCTTACAAAGTATTTTCTTAGGATGATGGAGAGTATTCTGCTGACCCTCTAGCCCACTCTGGGACAAGTGCTTTTGCTCAGTGCCTACTCTTTCAGCCCTCTCATTAGGTTCCCATGATGGTGCAGAAAGTTCTTGTCAAAATTCATTAGCTGTGTATGCTGCAGTGAGCAAACAAATCGCCTCTTAGCTACAATTATTTTACTGGTGATTCTTCTGACTATAATGTGAATGATAGTCAAGAAATCAAACAAAGTATTGCATTAGGCAAATCTGCTGCACAAGACCTTTTAAAAGTGTTGAAGAACAAAGATGTCAGCTTGAAGACTAAGGTGTGCCTGACCCAAGCCATGGTATTTTCAATAACCTCATATGGATGCAAAAGCTGGACAGTGAATAAGGAAG
>NW_006408589.1:1213803-1217613 GCF_000296735.1 Chrysochloris asiatica
TGGCAGCATCAACGGCCTCAAGCGTGGCAACAATTGTGAGGTTGGCCTAGGATTGAGCAGTGTTTTGTTCTGCTGTGCATAAGGTTTCTATGAGTCAGTACCAATTCGATGGCACCTAACAACAACAGTAATACTGAACCACCAACCACCAGTGAAGTTGTCCAATGTCCTTTTTGTGCAGGAAGCAGGAAAAAGCCAAGAGAGCTCACCAGGCCCATTTCCCTGAATTGGGGTGAAGTGTTCACCCTGCCAGCTCCTGTCTCATTGTCAGTGTGGCCCCAGACATAGGCTATGGAACTTCCTGACAATTTTTGTTTCTGTCTCCTGGTGAAATGGATGGTTGTTGCTGTCAGTTGCCATAGACTCAATTCTAAATCAGAGGGACTTGTCATGTGTGCAAGAATAGAACTGTTGCATAAGGTTTTCCATGTTGTGAACTTTCAGTAACAAATCTCCAAACTTGTCTTCTGTATAGGTTTGAACTTGTCTTCTGTATAGGTGCATATGTATAGGTTTGAACTTCCAAATTTCAGCTAGTAGTAGAACACACACACACCCAGAGATTCACACAACGAAGTTAAATTATGTTATCTAAAAAACAAACAAACAAACAAACAAACAAAAACTTCTTTAACCATATACTATAACTGTCCATTTGGCCCATAGTTTTCTTGGATGTGACCATGTCACCTCTGAGCTAAGGCCAGAGCCAGGCCCAGGTATTTGTGAGTAAACTTGGCCAACTTCCTAATTCTAATTCTATCGACCATGCCAACAATGAGACAATTCCTCACCATTTTAAAGTTACAATGTAAGAGAAAAAGAAAATTCCATGGGGGCCAGAGGCAGTCGAACTTGCTAAGCCTGAGTAGGACTTTTTGTTGTTGTACAAACCAAATAATATTTACTGATGGTTAAAACCTGAAATAAAGCAAAAGGATTTATAATTAAGCTCAATCATCAAAAGGAAATGATGTTTTAGTTTAATTTAGAGCATTAAATACAAGTTGACTGATAAAAGAGGAGAGAGTGTTTAGGAAGATCCAGCTACACACTGCCATGAAGTTGATTTTGATTCGTTGTGAGTGTGGAGTTTCCAAGGCTGTTAACCTTTACAGGAGTAGAAAGCGTCATCTTTCTCCCATTGAGCAGCTTGTGAGTTTGAACTGTCTACCTTAGCAGTCCAGTGCTTATCCTATAGTGCCCCCAGGGTTCCTTTGTTTTACTGAGAAGATATAATATTAACAAAGAAAGGAGACTATGCTTAGAGAATAGCATAGTCTCCTTTCTTTGTTAATATTATATCCTTTGTTTTACTGAGAAGATATAATATTAACAAAGAAAGGAGACTATGCTTAGAGAATAGCAATACATGGACAGGTTGCTGTTGCTGGGCTTTATGGTATGTGTAGTCCTGTTGTGGCACATTATAGAATAAAGCACAAGGTCTGTGGTTCAAACCTACCAGCTGCTCCTTGCAAACCCTGTTTAGGTTCTCTATGAATTGGAACTAACTCAACAACACTTAACAGCAACAACAATATGGTAATAAGAAGGTGCTGGGGGCAGTGACATTGCAGAGGAGAGGTGTCAGATTACCAAGAGTCTACAAAGCTATCCATTCTAATCACCAGTAATGAGCAATACATCTTGATTGCATGTTTAATCAATTTCAGGTTGAAGAAGTTGGTAGAATTCTTCTATTTCATCCTCACTGGCTTTAGTGGTTGGTGTGTAAATTTGAATAATAGTGGTATTAACTGGGCTTCCCTGTAGGTGCAGGGATATTATCCTATCACAAACAGTGTTATACCTCATAACTGATGTGGATATGTTCTTTTTGACGATGAATGCAACACTATTCCTCTTCAGTTTGTCATTCCCGGCATAGTAAACCACGTGGTTTGTCAGATTCAAAATGGCCAATACCAGTCCATTTCAGCTCACTAATGCCCAAGATATCGATGCTTATGTGTTCCATTTCATTTTTGACAACTTCCAGTTTTCCCAGATTCATACTTCATAAATTCCTTGTTCGGATTTTCAATGGATGTTTACAACTGTTTCTCTTCATTTTGAGTTGTGCTCCATCAGCAAATGAAGGTTCCGCAGGCTTTTGGTCAAACTTTGTCTCTCATAATTTGGACATATTGTCAGGAGGGACCAGTCTCTGGAGAAGGATATCAAGTTTGGTAAGGAGGAGGGTCAGAGAAAAAAAGGAAGATCCCCAAAGAGACGGATTAGCCAAGTGGCAGCATCGATGGACTCAGACGTGGCAACAGTAATGAGGTTTGCCCAGGATAGGGTAGTGTTTTGTTCTGCTGTGCATAAGGTCGCTATGGGTCGGTACAGACTCGATGGCACCTAACAACAACAACAACAAAGCTATACAAAAGAATATGGATAGGGACCTGTGGACCATGGGAAACTGTGGGAAGACTTTGGGAACTGCTTCTAAACTGGGGGCTAATGATGCCCCCCAAGAAGTATTTGGCAGTGTTTGAAGACTTTTTTTTTGCTGTTGGCACAATTAGGAGGGAAGGAGCTCTGGTAGCGTAGTGGTTACAAATCGGGCTGTGAACCGCAAGGTCAGCAGTTCGAAACTACCAGCTGTTCCGTGGGAGACAGATGAGGTGTTCTGCTCCCGTAAAGATTACAGCCTCGGAAACCCTGTGCAGGGTCGCTATGAGTCGGAACCGACTCCACTGCACTTAACAACAACAACTGAAATCTAATGGGAAGGATACCAGAATGCTACAAAACTCCCTGCAATGCATAGGAAACCCCCCATCACAAAGAATTATCTGTCCAAAATGTCATTGCTGTGGTTTACAAACTCTGATTCTCTGATTTGGTTTAGGGAGTCACCCAATATGATCAATTACTCTTGGTGATGCCTCCAGATTTAACCTAAGACCCTTGACTACTGTAAAATATGTCAATTTTCCAACATACGTGCTAGAATTGCAATCTGTTTCCATCACTGTCCAGTCTGTGGAACAGTGCACTGAAACAATGAATTCTGTCTCACAGACTTGGGCTGAAGACTTAGCTCTGCTTGGTCACAATGTCATCTTGAGCAGGGGACACTAATTTAAATGATGGTAGAAACTTCTTTCCTACAAACACTCCTGAAGATTATTTCCCCATAGATAGTGAGAAATTTTATTTCCCTTTTTGTTTTTGAAACCAACAGATTCAAAGTCCAGTTGGGAATTTGACTTAAATAATTAAATGGCATTGACTATTTGAGAATTCATTTTCTTCCTACCTTTCATTCATTCAGAATCTGATCAACATAATTTATATTTTTGGGATTTGTATGTGTGTGTGTGTTAATTGGCCTTGTTAAGGTAAGATTTACGTAAAATAAAATGCATTTATTTTAAGTGTACTTAGAGATGAGTTTTGACAAATAAGTGTATCCATGTAGTCATCACAATCCACCACTCATCTGTCAGTTTGTCACATCATGGTGGCTTGCATATTGCTGTGATGATGGAAGCTATGCCACTGGCATTCTGAATTTTGAATGTTGGCAGGGTCACCAATGGTGGACTGATTTCAGCTGAGATTCCAAACTCAGACAGACTCAGAAGATGAAAAGGTAGGCTACTTCTGAATGCTTAGCAACTGAAAACCTTATAAGTAGCTGTGAAGCACTGTTACAAAGGCACAGAATATTGAATATTGAAATACATAGTCAGATATTGTCAGATATAGTGCCAGAAGATGAGGCCCTCAGATTGAAAGGCACTCAACATATAACTGGGAATTCCTGCCTCCTCAAAGTAGACTTAACTGTGAAGA
>NW_006408589.1:1221648-1222776 GCF_000296735.1 Chrysochloris asiatica
AAAAAAAATGAAATGGTCAATGTTCCACCATTTCAAGAGGTAGCATATGATCAACAGACAAAGGTACTGAAGAAAGAAGTCCAAGGTGCACTGAACTCATTGTCAAAGAATAAGCCTTCAGGAATTGGTGGAATACAGACTGAAGTCTTACAACAAGCAGTGTCAGCACTGGAGCTGCTCACTCATCTATGCTAAACATTTGGAAAATAGCTACCTGGACAATCGATTGGAGGAGAACCATATCTGTGTTCATTCCAAAGACAGGTGATCCAGCAAAATGTGGAAATAATGGGACAATATCAACAATATTACATATAAGTGAAACTTTGTTAAACATATTTCAACAATGGCTGCAACAGATCATTGACAGGGAGCTGCCAGAAGTTCAAGCTGGATTCAGATGAGAAAGTGGAAAATGGGATATCATTACTAACATCAGATAGATGTTGGCTGAAAGCAAAGATTGCCACAAATACATTTATCTATACTTTAATGACTATGTAAAGACTTTCAACTGTGTGGATCATGACAAGTTATGAACAACATTGTAGAAAATGAGTATTTCAGATTCCTTAATTGTGATCCTGAGGAACCTGTACATAGACCAAAAAGCAGTCATTCAAACAGAAAAATGGGACATTGAATAGCTTAAAATCAGGAAAGGTGAGTGCCACAGTTGTATTCTTTCACCATAATTCAATCAGTGTGCTGAGCAAATAATCAGAGAAGCTGGATTATATAAAAAGAATATGGCATCAGAATTGGAAGAAGACTCACTAACAACCTGCAATATGTACATGATACAACCTTGCTTGCTGAAAGTGAAGATGGCTTAAATACTTACCAATGAAGATCAAAGACAACAACCTTCAGTGTGGGCTGCAGTTCAATGTAAAGAAAATAAAATAGCAATAGATAACATCATGATAAATGGAGAAAAGATTGATGTTGTCAAATACTTCATTTCACTTGATCCACTATCTACACTCATGGAAGCAGCAGTCAAGAAATGAAATGTCATTTTGCATTAGGCAAATCTGTTGCACAAGAACTCTTTAATGTGTTCAAGAGCAAAGACATTAGATTGAGGACTAAAATGTGCATATGCATGTGCAAGTTTGACAGTGA
>NW_006408589.1:1224111-1229618 GCF_000296735.1 Chrysochloris asiatica
TTGGAAAATATGGCCTTGGTGATGGAAATGATGCTGGAGATAGCATGATAAAATTCTGCAAAACCAATAACTTGTTCATTTCAAATATCTTCTTTAGACAGCATAAGACTTCACCAGATGGAATACACAGAAATCAAATTCACTACATCTGTGGAAAGGGATGGTGGAAAAATTCCACGTCATCAGCCAAAATAAAGCCAGGGGCAGATTGTGGAACAGACCATCAATTGTTCATAGGTAAATTCAGACTGAAGCTGAAGAAAACGAAAACAAGTCTAAGATAGCCAAAATATGACTTTGAATATATCATCTGAAGAACAGATTGGATACATTAAATACTAAAGACAAAAGACCATAAGAATTGTGGAATGACATCAAAAGAGCATCATACAAGAAGAAAGCAAAAGTCATTAAGAAGAAAAGGAAGAAGGAAAAGATCAAAATGGATGTCAGAAGAGACACTGAAACTTGCTCTCCAGTGTAGAGGTGCTAAAGCAAAAAGAAGAAATGAAGAGGTACAAGAAAGAACTGAACAGAAAATTTCAAAGGACAGCTTGAACAAACTCGGATTTTACAACAAAATGTGCAAAGATCTGGAGTCAGAAAACCAAAAGGGAAGAACACACTCAGCATTTCTCAAGCTGGGGGAACTGAAGAAAAAATTCAAGTCTCAACTTTTGTTATTGAAAGATTCTCTGGGCAAATTACAGAATGATGCAGAAAGTATCAAAAGAAGATGGAAGGAATACACAGAGTCACTGTACCAAAAGGAAATCGTTGATGTTCAACCATTTCAAGAGGTAGCATATAATCAAGAGCCAATAATACTGAAGGAAGAAATCCAAGGTACATACATTGAAGGCATTGGCAAAAAACAAGGCACCAAGAATTGATGGAATAAAAATGGAAATCTTTCAAGAAAGTGAGGCAACACTGGAGGCACTCACTCATCTATGCCAAGAAATTTGGAAGGCAACTATCTGGCCAACTGATTAGAAGAGATCTGCATTTGTGCCTATTCCAAAAATAATAGCACAATATCATTGATATCCCATGTGAGGAAAATTTTACTACAGATAATACAGAAATGGCTGTAAGCATACATTGACAGAGAACTCTCAGAAGTTCAAGCCAGATTCAGAAGAGGATGTGCAATGAGGGATATCATTGTTGATATATGGTATATCTTGGCTGAAAGCAGAAAATACAAGAAAGATGTTTATCTGTGCTTTATTGACTATGCAAAAGTTTTTGATTGTGTGGATCATCACAAACTATGGGCAACATTGCAAAATATGAATATTCTGAAACACTTAATTGTGCTCATGAGGAAACTGTACCTGGACCAAGAGGCAGTTGCCAAACAGAACATGGAAACACTGAAAGGTTTAAAATTAAGAAAGGTGTGCAACAGGGTTGTATTCTTTCATCATACTTATGCAACCTTTGTGCTGAGCAAATAATCTGAGAAGCTGAGTTATATGAAGAAAAGCATGGCATCAGGATTGGAGGAAGACTCATTAACAAACTGTGATATTCAGATGATATAACCTTGCTTGCTGAAAGTGAAGAGGACTTAAAATATATACCGATGAAGATAAAAGACCACAGCCTTTGGTATGGATTACATCTCAATGTAATGAAAACAAAAATCCTCACAACTGGAACAATAAACAACATTCTTATCAATGGAGAAAAGATTGAAGTTGTCAAGGACTTCATTCTTCTTGGATCAACTATCAACATTCATGGAAGCAGCAGTCAACAAATTGCATTAGGCAAATCTGCTGCACAAGATCTTTTTTAAGTGCTGAAGAGCAAAGATGTCAGCTTGAGGACTAAGGTGTGCCTGACCCAAGTCATGGTATTTTCAATAACGTCATATGAATGTGAAAGCTGGGCAGTGAATAAGGAAGACTGTAGAAAATTTGATGCTTTTGATTTATAGTGTTGGAGGAGAATATTAAAAGTGCCATGAGCTACCAAAAGAACCAATAGAACTGTGTTGGAAGAAGTGCAGCCAGAGTGCTCCTTGGAGGCCAGGATGGCCAAATATCGTCTCTCATACCTCAGACATATTGTCAGGAAGGACCAGTCATTGGAGCAGGATATCATGTTTGGTAAGGTGGGATGTCAGAATAAAAGAGGAAGACACCCAGTGAGATGGATTGGCAAAGTGGCAGCATCAATGGGCTCAAACGTGGCAACAATTGTGAGGTTGGCTCAGAACCAAGTAGTGTTTTGTTCTGTTGTGCATAGGGTCCCTATGAGTCATTACTGTCTCAACAGCACCTAACAACAACAACATCATCCCCACGGGTCTATTTTATGTCACCATAGATTAGTTTTGTCTGATTTAAATAATTCATTATGCATTCCTTTGTGTCTGCCTTCTTTCACTTAGCACCATTTTTCTGAGACTCATTCATTTGACTTTGTATATCAATTAACTCATCCCTTGCTATTGCTGAGTGTACCAGAGTTTGGTTATCTATTCACCTGTTGATAGACATTTGGTCTACTTTCACTTTTTTGTTTTTATTACAAATAAAGTTGGTATAAATATTCGTGTATTGCTTAAAAGATTACAATAGAACACCATGTTGACAGAAATAAACCCATCACAAAGGACAAGCATTCTGTGATTAGTACATATTTTGCATCCAAACAGGAAGTACATAAAATAGGTAAATATATAGATATTGTTGTTAAGTGCCCTTGAATCAGTTCTGACTCAAACAACCCTGTATAATATTCCCAAGGAGTAGCTGGTGTGTTTGAACCACTGACCTTGCAGTTAACCATCCAGTGCTTATCTTATAGTGCTGTATCAGGACTCAAAATATACAGATAGTAAAGTCCTGGTGGGGCGCTGTGGGTTAATGCGCCAGATTGCAAAGCTGTTTGAACTGCAAGTTCGGTGGTTCAGGCTTACCAGCTGCTCCTCGGAAACCCTACACAGGGTTGCTATGGGTTGGGACTGACTCGATGGCACTTAACAACAACAACAACAAAGTTTAATAGTATTTACCAGGGGCAGGAGGAAGGAGAGATGGGATAAATGATCATTTATTGACGTTTTGCTTAATGGGGATAACATTTGGCAAAGGACCTTGGTAATGGTTGCACAAAGTGATTGATGCAATTGATCTCACTGAATTGTTTACACAAAACATGTTGAATTGATAAATGTGTTGCTATCTATATTTTCCCAATAATAACAATGTTTTAAAAAATAGTTCTTAATAACTTTTTTTACACCCTTCAATAAACTCCCATCACAACAAGACTCAAGTTTAACTCTTCGGGGGCCCATAATGTCCTATGATCCGACATACATATATCTGGCTTCATATCCTCTACTCTTCTCCTCGCACTGACCTCCATTCAGCTTCTCAAAGAAGCCTGGCTTGCCCAAGAGACACCATCACCCCTCACCCTAATCTTGCTGTCTCCAAAGCAACTGAATGCTCATGGATGCCTGCCTGTGATGTGCATTAACCTTCTGGAGTCATTAATTCAATTTGATACTTTAATCCTAACCTCTAGTGAAGCATTTTATTTATGCTAACTCCCTGATCATTTTAGCTCCACTTTTCTTCTGGGCCTGCTGTTCTGGAATTGCTCAGAGTTCCCACTTTGATCCTTTCTGATTGAAATCCCCGAAGGCCAAAGAGTGAGGAGTGTTTTAATGATTGTTTTCAACCACATGACAAGTCATTTTGTTTAACCTTTCAGTGGTTGCCCCCCATATTAACAGTGGGTAGAAAAATGAACTTCTCAGGCTTTGCTTAGACATCAAACGTAATAAACTTTTCTTGAGTACTTATGACACTTCAGGTAGCAGTGTCATATGCTATTTCATTGAATCCTAACAATAATCCTGTCATATAGGATTTATGATTTTCAAAAAGGGAAACTGTCTCTTTCAGATGTAATGTACTTAGCCAGAAATGTCAACAGAACTGTCTGCCTTGGTATTTCAGTTTAGAAAGTTTACCTAAGAAATCTCAAGTTTGCTTTCTGGTTTCCAATAGTGTCAAAGTAGATTATTTGTACCAAACTGTCAGCTTAAAACAATGAAAAATGCTACATAATGTGTAAAAGACACACTGCCATAGAAGTGTCAATGAGTTGAAAAGGCAATGAGGTTGTCTTTCATTACAGGTTAAATTTTAGCTAATGACTGGTTGTGTTTCATGGACTAGAACACTTCTAAGTTAATTAATAACAATATCAACAACAACAACAACAACAATAGTAATGCTAGCTAATCCTTACTGTATTTGAAATAAACAAATCATTAATATTACAGAATTCTATCATATGATCTCCAGCATCATTTCTATCACCAAGACCTTATTTTCCAACTACTGATCCTTCCTGTTTTCTCCCAATATTTGCATTCCAATAGCCAGTTATGATCAATACATCTTGATTGCATGTTTGATCAATTTCAGATTGAAGAAGTTGGTAGAATTCTATTTTGTCCTCACTGGCTTTAGTGGTTGGTGCATAAATTTGAATAACAGTGGTATTAACTGGGCTTCCCTGTAAGCGCATGATATTACCTTATCACAGACAGCCTTGTACCTCATGACTGATCTGGATATGTTCTTTTTGATAATGAAAGCAACAGCATTCCTCTTCAATTTGTCATTTCTGGTATAGTAAACCATGTGGTTGTCAGATTCAAAATGGCCAATATCAGTCCAAGGAGCTCTGGTAGCATAGTGGTTACAAATTGGACTGCTAACCTCAGTGTCAGCTGTTCAAAACTACCAGCTGTTCCATGGGAGAAAGATGAGGCTTTCTGCTCCCGTAAAGATTTGCAGCCTCGGAAACCCCGTGCAGGGTCACTATGAGTCAGAACCGACTCCACGGTACTTAACAACAACAACGCAATGCCTAAGAGATCAATGTTTATGTGTTCCATTTCATTTTTGACAACTTCCAATTTTCCCAGATTCATACTTCGTACATTCCATATTCCGATTTTCAGTGGATGTTTACAGCTCTTTCTCATAATTTTGAGTTGTGCCCCATCAGCAAATAAAGGTCGAAAGAGCTTTTCTCCCACAGGCTTTACTCCATTCATGTCATCATGGTCAATTCTACTTTGAGAAATAAGCTCTTCCCCAGTCACATTTTGAGTGCCTTCCAACATGAGGAGCTCATTTTCTGGCACTCTATCTGACAGTGTTTCTCTGCTATTCATAAGGTTTTCAGTGACTAAATATTTGGAAGTATTTTGTCACTCCTTCTTCCTAATATGTCTTCATCTGGAAGCTCATCTGAAACCTGTCCACCATGGGTGACCCTGCTGGCATTTAAAATACCGGTATCATGTCTTTCAGAATCACAACAACTCATAAGCCACCACAGCACAAAAAACTGACAGATGAGTGGGGTGTCATTTCAAATACCTTCTTTAGAGAGCATAAGAGACAAATATACACAAGGAGCTCACAAGATAGAATACATAGAAACAAAATTGACTACATCTG
>NW_006408589.1:1230013-1231764 GCF_000296735.1 Chrysochloris asiatica
CATTACAAATTCTTCTTGGATCAGCTATCAACACTCATGGAAGCAGCACTCAAGAAATCAAATAATGTATTACATTAGGCAAATCTGCTGCACAAGACCTTTTTAAAGTGTTGAAGAGCAAAGATGTGAGCCTGAAGACTGACCCAAGCCATGGCATTTTCAATAACCTCATATGCATGTGAATGCTGGACTGTAAATATGGAAGACCTTAGAAGAATTGATGCATTTGAGTTATGGTGTTGGAGGAGAATATTTAAAGTGACATGGGCTACCAGAAGAACCAGTAGACCTGTTTTAGAAGAAGTGCAGCCAGATTGCTCCTTGGACGCCAAAATGGCCAAACTTCATCTTTCATACTTCGGACATATTGTAAGGAGGGTCCAATCACTGGAGAAGGATATAATGTTTGGTAAAGTGAAGGGTCAGAGAAAAAGAGGAAGACCCCCAAAGAGATGGATTGGCCAAGTGGCAGCATCGATGGACTCAAGCATGGCAATAGTTGTAATGTTGGCCCAGGATCGGGCAGTGTTTTGTTCTGCTGTGCATAAGGTTGCTATGAGTCTGTACCAACTCGATGGCACCTAACAACAAAAACAACAATCCTAACTGTGTGCCAGACATTTTTTTTTAATGTTTTTTTTGTTTTGTTTTGTTTTTTGTGAATTACGTGGTAGTTTACATGGGAGAACATTAGCTTTACATTCATCCTATCATATACCATTTCATTGCCATGTTTACAATCCCCTCCATGCATCATCAACCAACCAAATGGTAAACCCCGCAAGCCTGCCCCCTGGCTGTCAGCACACAGCCCCTCTCCCTATCTGGGTCTAGAGTCCTCAGCTGCTCCATCTCTCCATGTCATCATCTCTGCCTCCATCTCTGGCGTCACTGTTTGTTTGGGTTGGGTCCCGCACTCTGCTCTTCTTCCTTGATGTTCCCAGTGTCCTCCATTCCTGGACTGCAAAGTCAACCACTCCTCTCATTTTGTTACAAAATGTCTATCTTTACATTTCCAACCGTCACAGTCAGTCCTGATAGTAATTATTCACTATTTTACCACATGAGTGCTATCCACATCACCTTTCGGCAGTCCCTCCCAGACAGATTGGATACTACTCAGTGGAGATTCTACCTTCCTCCCATGCCCTCTGGATCTAGGCCACCTGTTGAAAGCTTATAAACCAGTCAGTTATTGCCTTTGTAGCCCCTGCCCCCCATTTTGGACAGCCAATGTCCAAGTTGCCCATACATCCATCCCTGTCTACCCTGTGTATTGAGAGGTTAGGAATGACCCTCGCTGTAAAGATTTGTTCCCTCTTTTGAGCTACTACATCCATAGATATAGGTCAAGTTAATCAAATTGTATCATATTGCTGTTTTTTTCCTCTTCTTTCTTCTTCTAGTTGAGCTCTGATCATCCAGCCATTGAAGCCAGGTCAAGTGGGTATTACCTATAAGTGTGGGTGTTCTTGTGCATATGCCCTCTCTTCTTATCATCTGGATGCTTCATTCTCCACTCTAATCCTCTGTGGCTATGTCACTGCCTCTGGGCCCAGGAGTCCCTAGGTCTTTCCTAAACTGCTGGCCAACCAGTTCTCCACCCAGGTTCATAGGAGTGTATTGAACGTGGTTGGACTTATCTCGTGCTTCCTTGCTATTTTTCCCTCACTTCCCCTTATTGGTGTCCAACGTGGTCACCAGTCAGATCACGTGTCTGCTCGTATATTTCCATTGACTCTCAGTCTTGG
>NW_006408589.1:1233509-1242210 GCF_000296735.1 Chrysochloris asiatica
CTATTTTAGAGATGAGGATAATGCACAAAGGGGCTATGTAAATAACATGGCTAAAACTATATAGCTAGTAAGTGTCAGGTTCAGAAAACTTCTAGTTATCTTTGGGCCAAAGACGTTAATTAATTCATTAAAGGACTAGAAGACATAGACAATTAGCTGGTTTGTTGAAGAGAGTCTTTTTAGCACAAAGACATTCTATAAAATTTAAGAAATTTATGTTATTACCTACTTATTTTAATGTGTCCTGATGTGGTTCTGCAAGATAATGCACTGGATTATACATATGGTCAGTTTGAACCACAAGGTCAGTGGTTCAAACCCACCAGTTGCTCTTCAGAAACCTTAGACAGACTAGCTATGAGTTAGAACTGACTCGATGGCAGTTAACAACAACAACAACTTATTCTAAAGGGGGTGTGGTGTCTCTGTAAGATACTCACTAGACTGTAAACCACAAGGTTGGAGGTTTGAGCGCACCAGTCTCAGATTTACAACCTCAGAAACCCTATACAGGTTCACTATGAGTCAGAAACAGCACTATGGCACTTAACAACAACAACAAGAAATCAGAAACAGCACTATGGCACTTTACAACAACAATAAGAAATTTGTTGGAAATCTGTAATCAGAGAGAGAAAACATAAATTAAAAACACCAAAGTTACTTATGTCTGAGAACATATTCCCTTTCCACACATTTGAGATTCCATACAAGGCAAGGAGTTCAGAAACCAATGCCAAAGTGGAAATACTTGGAAGATCCCTTCTCTAGAATAAAATGGGTTCTCAAAGGACTCTATAAGGATTAGGGGAAAGTAGGCGTAAATTCATACCCCTCCATCAATGTGGAATTCAAAGATGATTGTTTTGACACTGAACAAAGTAAGAGGCAAACAAATAAATAAATAAATGAAATAAAAGGGGAAAGATCCTGATGTGATTGCTTCTCTTATAGACTTTTATCCTTGGTCAGAATAGCCTGGATGGGCTTAGGAAACTTAAACTATGAAGTTAGCATGAGACAGTCCTCACAGGTGGTAGTACCTCAGGAACATGGAAGAGGCAAAGGAAGAATACCTATGGAGAGAGAAAAGTTCTTTCCAGGTCATTGAGAACCCTCCAAGGGAAATGAACAACAAGCCATAAAAGATAGTCAGGCATACAAAGAAACAAAATATATTAATTAAAACCAACACATAAGTAAACAGATCTTCACAGATTTTAGATTTTAAGCCAACTCTTTTTTTTTTTTACGGTGTTAGAAAAAACTGCAGAAACAATAACACATGATATGGTGTTTGTGGGAGAAAAGAAAAATCAAAATAAAACTTTTAAAATTAAAATTATAGTAATTCAAATTTATTACTGTAACTGCATAAGGATTTCTAGTCACCTGCAGCTGCTACAGCCAATGCTCAGAAACAAGACTGAGAGTAAAGAGCACAGTGTTTATTGAGTATCAATACTCAGGATGCTCAGGAAGACAGGGGAGCAGTAATCTACAAGATCTTCATCCATTAATAGAGAGTAATCTGGGGCTTCTAAGAAAAAAGAAAATCAAAATCACAGAGCTTTTTGTCAGGATATGTTGTATTGCTTTGTTATTTGTTGTTAGGGTGATTGTGTCAGTACTTAGGGTGGTCACATTCCAAACATAGTAACATTTCCAACCATTTCTATTTACTGATTTCACCTTTATTAAAAAAAAAAAAAAAAAAAAAAAGTGTCTCCCTCTGTGGGCCATGCATTCTTCTTTGGCGATTGAAAAGGAGTGATTGATTATGGAATATAGGTAGGTAGGGAGCTAAACTTTAACTAGCTGTTGCTCTACGGTGGCTTTCCAGGTTTCATTTTTTTTTTTTTTTTAGAATAAATTAAAACCTTCTCAGTGCCCTTTTTCCTTATCATGGAACCGAGCTTATTGACCTCTGGGTCAATTTTCAGCCAAACAATAGATAGGTTTATAAGAGGAATAACAACATTAGTGAGGGATACACACCTTAAAATAGTCAACCAACAGAGATCAAAGAGAAGTATTTAGCCAAAGACAAAGTTTGGAAGGATTGTTGGTGGTGGTGGTTGTGAGTCATAGAGTCACTTGCAACAGTGATACTGTATAGGGTTTCTGAGAGTGTACAGTTTTACAGAAGCAGAAAACCTCATCTTCTCTTGTAGAGTGGCTAGCATATTTGAACTGCTGACCTTGTGGTTGGTAGTCCCACTTGTAACTCACTTTGCCACCAGAGCGTCTTTGTAAGGATTGTTGTTAAGTCGCAAGTAGCCTCAAGTAAGTTCTAACTCATAGCAACCCTGTATGGAGTTTCCAAAGTGCGACTGGTGATTTTGAACCACCAATTTGTGGTTCAAATTGACCTTTTGGTCCAATGCTTATCCTACAGCACCACACCAGTACTCCTTGGAAGGATTAGGAAAGGAAAAGAGGAAACAGAGAAGAAGTGGGCTACGTGACATCACACTGAGGAGATTATATTCAATGAGATGAGAGAAAATGTGCATGAATTCTTGATGTAAAACTAATGATCTACCTTTACCTGATTCACACAAATAAAGGTTAAAAAAAATCCAACTAATTTGGTTCCATTTATGTAAACTCAGGAAAATATGAACTGTTCTAATGCATTTACAAGTTGTATAGCTAGAAAGAAAAGGAAGAAAATTATTAACAGTAAATGAGATCTTGATTGTTTCTAGAGGATTGTGATCAGGAAGGAATCTTACATTTAAAAATAAATGGTTTTGATCATGTAGGGGCATGCTTTGTAACTATTTGTTAAGCTACACAATTCAGTTATTTGCACTTATCTCTGTGTTTTATAATTTAAGTGGGGAAGTAAGAAACTAAGAGCACTGGGAAAGTTTTAGCTTGGCCAAAGTAAAATGAGATCCAGTCATAACATCTATAGTTAAAATGCAGCTTCTTCCCTAACTAATTATAATAGTCAAGTACTACTCCATAGTTATTTTCTTATTTTAGAGATGAATCATTTCTTCTTTTAATTGGTATCTAATCACCACTCCAAGGACTCTCCCAAGCAGGGAGAAAAACAGTTTCACATTTCTTTTGAAGGCTACTGATAACCACTGCTAAGAAAAAGCTAACCATGACTGTTAGAGACAGCATGTCCAGAACTGTCATCAAGTCTTGACATAAGCAAAGAAACAAACAAACAAGTTTTCTGAAAGTCCTCAGTTTCCTACCCTATGTCCAAGATCCCTATAAATCCTCACTGGGAGATTTCTGCTCCCTGCCTTCCTGGGTATCAATACTCAAAAAACCCTTTGCTCTTTACTGTGAGTCTTAACTCTGAATATTAACTACATCAGCAGCAGGTGATAAAGAAATGGGTACATATTTTGCCATTTAATAAAAACAAAAAGCTTAAAATGACTTTGATTCCCCTCACTATAACTTTAACAACCCTTGGTGGCACAGTAGTTAAACTCTTGACTGGTAACTGAAAGACTGGTGGTTCAAACTCACCAGCTGCTGCAAGAGAGAAAGATTTTGGAATCTGCTTCCATAAAGCTTGTTGTTGTTGTTGTTAAGTGCCGTGGAGTCGGTTCCGACTCATAGAGACCCTGCACAGGGTTTCCAAGGCTGTAAATCTTTACGGGAGCAGAACGCCTCATCTTCCTCCCGCGGAACTGCTGGTAGTTTCAAACTGTTGACCTTGCGGTTCACAGCCAGATTCGTAACCACTACGCTACCAGAGCTCCTTTCCATAAAGCTTACAGCCTTGGAAACTATAAGGGGCAGTTCTACTCTGACCTCTAGGGTTGCTAAGAGTCAGAATCTCCTCAAAAACAATGGGTTTAGTCATTTTGTATTGTAACTTTTCATCTTTCTCTCACTGATAGACAATAGGAAGAGGAACAATGGATAAAAATGGAATTTTATAATAACCATCTATGCTTCATTCTCCACATTGGAGGAAGGTAAAAGATATTGGACTCCCAAATGAAATGAAAGACTTATCTGGATTTAATAAGGGAGGTACTTTATGAAAAAAAGATTATTGAAAGGAGCAGAGGAAGGGACTATCGCAGTCAGGAGAATGTTCTGACCATAAGATCAGAAGGTTCTCAAAGGTTAGACAAAAGTGTTTTTCTATTAAAGGAGTGACTAAGGTTGGAAAGACCCAGGTGAGCAGAAATAAGAAGCAAGGGGGATGTGATCAGATAAATCAGAGAATATTTTATGCTGAGACTGGCCTATTTTTTTGGAGGGACTCTAATGAAGGGAAGTATGCTGGTTCAGGGAACAGTGGTATAATTCTCACCTTTCATGCAGGAAAGCCAGATTCGAATCCCAGCCAATCCACTTCCTGCACAACCACCACTCATCTGTCAGTGGAGGCTTGCGTGGTGCTACGATGCTGAGCAGGTTTCTCTGCAGCTTTCAGACTAAGACAGAGTGGGAAGGAAGGCCTAGCCATCTACTTCTGGAAATTAGCCAACGAGAAACCTATGAATCACAAAAATCTCATCTAATCATGGGGTGGCACAGGACCAGGCAATGTTACTCCATCATACATGGGGTTGGCATAAATCAGGGGTCAATTAGAAACCTATGAATCACAAAATTCTGATCTAATCATGGGGTGGCACAGGACCAGGCAATGTTATTCCATCGTGCATAGGATTGGCATAAATCAGGGGCCAACCTGATGACAGATAACAGTAATAATGTTGGCTCGGGTTGAAGACTGGTCAAAGTTCAGACACCAGAGGAGAGAAACAACCAAAGTTTGACTATTAAACATTTTGCTCTGATCAATCAGTCAGAACAAGCAGTACAGCTAGTCTATTATGAGGTGAAGAATGAGTACTTGGGGGAGGGGGGGTCTGTGTCTGACCTTGTCAGGGGTAAACAAGGGGCATTCCTGAGTCTTATCTGAGTCATTTCAGTACGCTGTTTTCCCAAACACAAAGTGTGGGTGTGTTTCTTAAACTTCCTATTTGCTAGGATCCCATGGCTCAGGTAAAATTCAACAAGTCATTCAGATTAAACAGTTATACCAAGCCCAACCCTAAAATTGAGATAATGGTTGTTGCAGGTTTCAGGTACCTCCCTGAAGATGACCTTTGCAATGGACTCCAAAGCCAGCATATCAAATCCCTGAGCCAAACACTTCTGGAGCTTGTGTTCATCATATTCTGCAATCAATTTTAGCATGAACCTCATCCTTGGGCAGTGGGATGTTTGAAATAGTTTAGCAACAGTGATGACCAAGGAAGTCCTAATGTCCAGATTGCATAAGTGATAGCCATGCATCCTTGGGGATGTAGTACTTGTAGCAAAACAACTAGCCCAGATTGCACAGATACAAGTGGTATAAGAGATTTAAACCCAGGATTTTCTGCTTTTAAGCCTAGGTTCCAGCTAGTGATGCCTCTGCCTCCTTTACTTCCTGTCCTATTTGACAGTCTGAGGAGTTAAATTAAAAAACAAAAAACAAAAAACAAACACGATTTGGTAGATATTTAAGATGTCAGAGAAGCACTTGTTTAAAACAAAAATAGAAGCACCATTTAGTGCACTTACAAATGCAATCCATAACTGGGGTTTTGGATGCACCAAATCAGATTTGCTAATATCTCTCTTTCCTCTTTTCTCATTTTATATTATTTTTTCCTCTGAATTAGAAGAAAGGACATTTCTGAGATCTGGGTGCCATGCATTTTGCCATATCTCTACATTTTGGTCCTTTTAAAAGTCCAATTTTATTCCAGGTCATAAACATCTGAAATTATGAGCTTTCTCCACTTTGAAATGGCTACTTCCACAAAATGATACAAAGACTAATTTCTTTATTTGCAAATCAGTGTGAATTTATATTTGGTTTTGACTCCCAAGTTACCACATTAGGACTGAGTACTTTGATCTGGAGCTTGGCTTTGTTCAAATTCCTGTCAATGGCAATTATTAGGGGGGTGTGCTTTTTTTACCCTCCTGGGTTCTAGCATCTGCGTTTTTATGAAATACTGGGGAAAAGGACCAAACCCAGGTATGTCACTAAGACTTTCAAGTGCTGACTGAGCAGAAAGAAGATACACTTCCTTGCCTTGCAGTCTTCCCTTTGGGCAACAACAATGACAAATTTGATGTTATGACAATCCTGGTGTAGCTGTGGATTAAGGCGGTGGACTGCAAGGTCGTTTGAACTGCAACATTGGCATTTCAAGCTCATATTGTCAGAAGGGACCAGTCACTGGAGAAGGATCACATGTTTAGTAGGGTGGAGGGTCAGAGAAAAAGAGGAAGACCCATCAATGAGATGGATTGGCCAAGTGGCAGCATCTATGGACTCAAGCGTGACAACAGTAGTGAGGTTGGCCCAGGATCGGACAGTGTTTCGTTCTGCTGTGCATAATGTCACTATGGGTCAGTACCGACTTGATGGCACCTAACAACAACAACAGCCACTTATCAGAAGCACTATACAGGGTTGCTATGGGTTGTAACCCACTTGATGGTACTTAACAATAACAATGCACAATTCTTACTGCCTTTGACTTCATGTGTTATCAGAATAAAACTTTGTTCCATTGGATTTTCAATGGCTGACCATTCAAAAGTAGACAGCCAGATCTCTTTTCCAAGGTGCTTCAAGGCAAACTCGAACCCTCAACCTTTGGCTTAGTAAGGAAGCAAATTAACCATTTGCACCACCCAGAGGTTCTTCTTGTGAACCAAAAAAGAATCTCACTGGAGCTGACTCAGATTTACAGTGACTTCATGCTTAGAAACATTCTGTGTTCCCAGAAGGTCTTCAAGGATGTAATCTTCAGAAGCAGATTTCTAGGTCTTCTGCTCAGGAAAATTCCAGGTAAATTCAAAGTAACAACCTTTCCGTTAGTAGTTATGATTTGGATCACTCGAACTCCTTAGGAGGCCAGCCATCTCCTATTCCATATTCCTCCCACTCAGTCCATGTATGTGCACATGGCCACAGTGGTCCACCAACCCAAGGATTCCTCCTTGGCCAGTACACCAACCACAATGACTGGTTTGTTGACAAAGTATATAATCCACGGAAGGTGGTCAGAAGATGTAAGTGACTCACGTAGAAGTTAACAGCTTCATTACAGTGGTGAGCATATCAGAGAACAGCTGAAGACCAGGTCATGCCTTGAAGTTCTTGCAAACTTCTTCTTTAATCTAAGTCATGATTGGAGGTTCTTCCTGCTTTCAAGCCTTTCCTTGGGATTATGAGTGTTGGTTCCATTTTGATAGCTGTCAGATAGTATTCCAAGAACTGTTTTAGCAAGCTTTGTTGTTTCTAGATTAATCAAGGGTTAGCAGAAGAAGCCAAAAAATTGAAAAGGGTAAGAGCATAAAGAGAAAGGGAAGAAGGAAAGGTTGAAGACATATGAAAAATCACAATTGCTTTAGTTCTTTCATAAGGACCATTAGAATCACTTTTGCCATGCACACTGAGACTATTAGCAAAGATGTTCTGTCTTTATCTGAGATTGCAGTGGTGGGAACATGCAGGTGCTCATGACCAACTTGCCACAGTGTGAAGAAAGCCTGTCTAGGAATGAAGGTGAGTTGCAGCACATTGAGAAGCAAGATGGCAATAATTCTGTTTTTGATCCTTAATCATGGATCCAAATGCTCCTGTGGTAAGACCATATGTGGATTTTCTCATCATATAAGCCTTAGGCTACTCAGTTTTAAAAGTTTAAGTTTCTGTCTCTCACAACTGAGACTTTAGTATAATATGATGTAAAATAACAATGTAATATTTGTTGTGACATTGTGGGATAATGCACTGCACTGCAAGGTCAGTTTGAACTGCAAAGTTGGCAGTTCAAATTCATCAACTGGTCCTTGGAAACCCTATACAGAGTCTCTCTGAGTCAGAACCAACTCAAAGGCACTTAACAACAACAACAAGTAATGTAATATAAATCATATTATATAAGAGGTCCTATTGTGGTGCTGTAATATAAGCACTTGACTGCTAACCTTGCTAACTGCAAGGTCAGAGGTTCAAACCCACCAGCCACTCCTCAGAAACCCTATACAGGATTACTGAGTCAGAACAAACTTCACAGCACTTAACAATAACATGTAGAGAATATGACATAATGATACAATGTAACAACACAATATATAGGTTATATTTATGTTATGCTATATTCCTTGTCAAATTTGATCCCAGAAATCTACCTTTGAGGTAGAGAATCATCCCATTTTAAAGATGAGAAAGTTGGTCACCCGGGTGACTAGTAAGAAAATCAGGATCCAAACTAAGATTTGACTTTAAATTGTTACAACAATCCTATTTCCAAAGTTTTTGATTTTTCAATTTATTTCAGGTTTCAATATGAGACAGAAAAGTCTAAATTCTAGCAGCTATTTATTTTTTTATGAAACACCAGGAAGGTAATTAAAATACTCTTCTCTGGGTATAACACTGGAGGCAGGTGTGTGAAACTTGATGTAGCAGCAGGACAGTTTCAGTGTCCTGAACCAGAGAAATGGACCAGATCCAAAAGTTAGCAGGTGCCTATCCCAAGGCCAGCCAGCATTTATACTCAGCCAGTCAGACACCAATGTAAGAGAATTGGAACTTACAACTTCCAAAAGATGGAGGACCTAGAACTGGAAAACAATGTGCAAAAGATTGAAACAAGACCTTCACCTCACACTTTATACAAAAACCAACTCA
>NW_006408589.1:1243252-1246978 GCF_000296735.1 Chrysochloris asiatica
AAAAAAAAAAAAAAAAAGATGGAGGACCTTCTGGGAGCTGATGCTGGCAGGTGAGGTGAAGATGGGGACCAGGGGTCCACAAAGGGCCATGAGCAAACTTTAAATTCCCAGAACCTGTTGCTAAAGAGAACAAGGCAGATACATGAAGAAAAATGACCCCAACAGGAAGTGGAGATCCCAGTGCAATAGTTAAGGTTTTGTGTCACCTTGAGTAGACCAAGCTTCTTAGTGGCTTAGCAGCTAAAATGTAGTAACCACCTTTGTGATGAGATTAACATGATACAGACATCCCTCCATGATGTAATCTGATGTTCAGTTCTAAACTGACGTTTATCATATATTTTGTAAATCTTCACTTCTACGACATAAATCAGGCCAGATGCAATCTACAGGATTAGGTTGTATCTTGAGTCAATGTCTTTTGAATATAAAAAAGATCAAGCAAGCAAGCAGAGTTCAGAGGGACCTATTCCCACCAAGAATGAAGAGCCAGGAGTAGAGTGTGCTTTTGGACATGGGGTCCTGGCACCTTGAAGCTCCTACATCCAGAGGAAGATTCAAGCCAAGACTCATGGAGATCTTAAAAGAATTCTGGGCCTATGGATGCTGAAAGGAGAAAAGGACCTTTCCTCAGAGCCGACAGAGAGACAGACTTCCCCTAGAGCTGGCACTCTGAATTTGAACTCTTAATCACTTAAACAGAGAAAACAAATTCCTGTTTGTGAAAGTCATCCATCTGAAGTATTTCTATTATGGCAGCACTCTTGGGTTGTCTTACTTTCTGTTGACTCCCAAATTCTAGCTTCCCTTAGGAAAATACTCAACAGGTGAACTGAGCCTTTGTCCACCATGGTACGGAGTCAGGGAATCAGTCTGCTTTCCAGAACCAGTCTACAAAGATGCATCAGACAGAGACAGAGAGTGATTTCAGCCTGGTAAACCTCTGCTTCAGTCACTCCATGGTCAGAATCATGAGCACTTGTTTTAATGTTCCTTTAGAAGAAGTGGACTATCCTGAAGCCCCTGGGTGCTACAAACAGTTAACACACTTGATTGCCAACCAAAAGTTTAGAGGTTTGTGTTTATCAAGAGGCTCTGCAGATGAGAGACCTGGTGATCTACTTCTGAAATAGCAGCACTGAAAAATGTATGGAGCACCGTTAAACTCTGACATATATGGAGTCACCATGAGTCAGAATTGGTTTAAGGGTCACAGTCTCCTCCCCACATAGGATCCCTCTGCACCATGATTTGCTGTTGATTTGGTTCCAGCTCATAGCGACACTATATAGGGTTTCTGAGGAGCAGCTAGTTAGTTTGAACCGCCAACCTTTCAGTTGAAACTGACCTTGTATTCCAGTTCTTATCCTTTAGCACCTCTGTGATACTTACCTGCCAATTTTGGCTGTGACTTGACTACAGTATCGCAACCCACCCCTCCCATTGTGCACTCCCATAAGCATCAGGCTGCCTCAACTGTGGGGCTCTGGGTTCTTCAGACAGATGAAGACTTTCAGGATTGAGGCAGCAACAATGAGTGAAAGGTGGCCACTGATTGACCCCCCACATGGTTGAAGAACATCAGAGAGGCAAAATCTTTGGGGTAAACTTTGAGTGTCCTGATATTTTGGGTTCATTTTAATGATAACAATGGTAATAGCAAAAACTTCTCAGACTGGTTTATCCCATACAGGGGAAAAGTACCACCTACTGCCATCATGTTGATTCTAACTCATAGGGATCCTGTGGACAGAGTAGAATAGATCCATAGGGTTTCGAAGACACTATATCTTTGCTAGAGCACACAGCTTTATCTTTCCCCCAAGAGCAGCTAGTGAGTCTGAACTGCTGACCTTGTGGTTGTTGTTGTTAAGTGTGTTGAGTAGGTCTGACCCATAGTGACCCTGCATAGGGTTTCTGAGGAGCAGCTGGTAAACTTGAACCACTTACCTTGCAGTTCAAACCACTGACTTGGCAGTGCATGACTCTATGTTCTTTGTAGGCTCCCTTTCCAAAGGAGCTGATAATATGGTCTATAGGAAACCCAGACTTGAGAAATAATTCCAGTCTATACAAAGAAATATTTTTAAATAGCATACTTTAAATCCAAAGAAATTATAGCAATTTAAAATAATTCAATAAAACTATTGTGGCACTATGGGTTAATGCACCAGACTGCAAAGGTATTTGAACTGCAAGGTTGGTGGTTCAAGCTCACCAACTGCTCCTTGGAAACCCTATACAGGGGTCTCTATGGGTGGGAATCAACTCAATAGCATTTAACAACAATATGAAATAAGATGAAAATATGTCAAGAGTATAATATTGAATAAAAGGGATTTGAGGTTGTTTGGTTAGGTTGTTGTTAAGTGTTGTTGAGTTAGTTCTGACTCATAGCGACCCTGTATAGGGTTCCTGAGAAGCAACTGGTAAGTTTGAACTGCCAGTCTTGTGGATAGAAGTTCAGTGCTGATCTTACAGTGCCAGTACCTCCCTAGCTCCTAGAACAGGAGTCAACAAACTAAGGTCCTTGGGTCAATTCAGGTCCCAGCCCCTAAACTGAAAATGTTTTTTACATATTTAAAGATTGTACACAAAACAAAGAAGTCCCCTGTAGGCCACATGGTTAATGCTCTCAGATGCTAATATAAGGTTGGTGGTTTGAGAGCACCCAGATGCATCTCAGAAGAAAGACCTAGAGAGTTATGAAGGTGAATCAACCTTTGGAAACTTTGCTAAGGTGAATTAACCTTTGAAAACTTTGACCCCTAAAAAACATTTGCCAGGCTCTATCTTAGAACAACATCTGACATCATATTGCAGGCACTCAGTAGATACGATTTGCATACATAGATGAAGATGTACCCTATAAAAATGCACAAAAGCAATACTATCTATCTTCCATGTACAGATAGATAATAAGTGCATAGAAAAAGTTCTGGAAGGATGTGCAGCAAACTGTTAAAAGTTGTTTTCAATGAAAACAGAAGAAGAGTAGAATTTGAGCAGTGAGCAAATGAATGCAGGTTTAGCTTATGTTTTACAAGGAGACTGCATTCATGTGTTACTTGCATAATTAAAAAGTAACAAAAATGTTGTAGGTATTTCTCCTTTAAAAATGAGAGTTAATTTCCACGGAGAATGGTTAGTTCTAGAATAGAGATGCAATGGCAATCCATGGTACTATATGCGTGGAGTCCTGGTGTGGTGCTGTGGGACAAGCACTGCAAAGTCGGCAGTTCAAACCTCACCAGCTGCCCCTCAGAAACTCTATACAGGGTCGCTATGAGTCAAAACCAACTTGACAGCACATAAGAACAATAATATATGCCTAGAATTGCTCCCTTTTTCTGGGCCATCTTTCCATGGGAGCCATCTGCTTTTCAAAACAAATTGCTCCACAGCTGGACATCTGCCTAAGTCACTTACCTGCTTTGACCTTCAGTTTTCTCATCTATAAAGTCATAATAAATGATAATATATCATCCAGAAATTTGAATGTGATGATGTGTGGAAAGTGCCCAACACTCATGGTTATTCCTGTTATCATTAAAAAGAGCAACTTCCCATCCTGAGTTTTCTGTCTCCATTAATGACATCACCAACCATCTACCCAAGTCAGAACCCTGGAAATACCTGTCCCAAATCACTTCCTGTCCCAAATCATGCAGCTGGTTGTTGTTGTTGTTGTTGTTAGGTGTCATCAAGTCAGTACTGACTGATAGC
>NW_006408589.1:1247840-1268262 GCF_000296735.1 Chrysochloris asiatica
TCTTCATAGAACCCAACTTCTCGGATTATTTGCTCAGCATACTGGTTGAATAAGTATGATGAAAGAATACAACTCTGTCACACACCTTTCTTAATTTTAAACCATTCTGTATTTCCATGATCTGTTCAAACAACTACTTCTTGGTCCATGTACAGAGTCCTCATGAGCACAATTAAGTGTTCAGGAATACTCATGCTTCACAATGTTGTCCATAGCTTGTCATGATCCACACAATCAAAAGCCTTTGTACAGTCAGTAAAGCACAGGTAAACATCTTTCTGGTATTCTCTGCTTTCAGCCAAGAGCCACTGGACATCAGCAATGATATCCCTCATCCCACGTCCTCTTCTGAACCTCTGGAAGTTCTCTGTCTATGTATGCTTGCAGCCATTTCTGTATTACCTTCAGTAAAATTTTATTTGCATGGGATATCAAAGGTATTGTCCGATGATTTCTGCATTCCGTTCGGTCACCTCTCTTTGGAATGGGCATAAATATGGATCTTTTCCAGTCAGTTGGCCAGATAGTTGTCTTCCAAACTTTTTGGCATAGATGAGTGTCTCCAGTGCCACCTGACTTTCTTGAAAGATTTCAGTTTGTGTTCCATCAATTCCTGGTGTCTTGTTCTTTGTCAATGACTTCAATACACCTTGGACTTCTTCCTGCGGTATCATTGGCTCTTGATTATATGATACCTCTTGAAATGGTTGAACATCAACCATTTCCTTTTGGTACAGTGACTCTGTGTATTCCTTTCATCTTCTTTTGATTCTTTCTGCATCATTCAGTAATTTGCCCAGAGAATCCTTCAATAATGAAAGTCAAGGCTTGAAATTTTTTTTCAGTTCCCTCAGCTTGAGAAATGCTGAGCGTGTTCTTTCCTTTTGGTTTTCTGACTCCAGATCTTTGAGTATTTCATTGTAGGTTCTAAATCTTCCCCCTAAGCGAATGTAAATATTTCAATGAACTCACTTGTCTCTTCTGCTCTGGTCTCTTTTCCTTCCAACCCATCTTTCCCAGTAGACAGAGTGACCATCACATCTTGCTCACAGGCCTCTGACAGCTTCCACTCTGACACAGAAGGGTGAAACTTCGAGTGTTGTATACATTACCCTTAAATACATGCATTACTATCAGAATCTCTGCTGTTTCAGAAACAAGTTTCTTGACCTTTCCACAACTATCACTTCTTTCTGTTATGCTCCTCTTCACTCTCTTCATTTTCCACTTATTTCAAACTTCATCTCTTCTAGAATGCTTTCCTCAAATCCATGTACACACCCCTCCCTCAGTCTTCCATCCATCATCCACATATTCATACATCTATATATCTACCTATTCATTCATTCATTCAGCAATTTAGCCATCTATTAAGCATATGCTCACTGAAGACCTGCTATGTTTTAAGAGATCCAATGTTGTTTTGTGCCATTGAGTTGGTCCCAACTCATAGAAACCCTATGCACAACAAAATGAAACACTGTCCAGTCCTGGGCCAACTTCATAATCCTTGTTACCTCTTGAGCCCATTGTTACTGCCAATCCATCTCCTTGGGGAGCCTTTCTCTGCTTCTCCAACCCTCCATTTTACTAAAAATGATATCCTTCTCCAGGCACTGGTGCTTTCTGATAATATGTCTGAAGTATGAGAGACAAATTCTGGACATTTTGATTTCTAAGGAGCACCTGGCTGCCTTCTTCCAACACAAATCTGTTTGTTCTTTTTGCAGTCCATGGTGCTTTCAATATTATCCTATGACACCACAACTCAAATGCATGAATTCTTCTACAGTTTTCCTTATTTACTGTCCAACCCTTGCATGCATATGAGGTTATTGAAAACACTACATCTTGGGACAGGCTCACCCTAGTCCTCAAACTAACATCTTTAATCTTCAACACTTCAAAAAAAAAAAGTCTTGTGCAGCAGATTTTCCCAATACAATATGTTGTTTGATTTCTTGACTGCTGCTTCCATGACTGTTGATGGTTGAGCTGAACAAAATGAAGTCTGACAACTTCAATATTTTTTCCGTTTATATTGTTTTTGTAGTTGTTAAGTGTCATCGAGTTGGTACCGACTCATAGCGACCCTATATAGGGTTTCTGAGGAGTGGCTGGTGAGCTTGAATGGCTGACCTTGAGATTAAAAGTGACCTTGAAGTCCAGTGAGTTATCCCACAGCACCACACTAGGATGGATGTTGCTAACTGATCTCCAATACGCCCTGGAAATACAATGATTAACAAAGCAGGTATAGACCCCTGTCCCCGGTGCAGTAGATTTCAAAAGGATTGCCCTGACGTGTTCAAGAAAACACTTTTAGATCTTCTAGTGTAGTGGTTACGAATTGGGCTGTGAATCTTAAGGTCAGCAGTTCAAGACTACCAGCCACTCCGTGGGAGAACGATGAGGCTTTCTGCTCCTGTAAAGATTTACAGCCTTAGAAACCCTGTACAGGGTTGCTGTGGGTCAGAACCGACTCAACGGCACTTAACAACATTTCTAATTAATTTTTATCTCATGCTTTTACTTGGTGTATATGTGTGCATACACATGTTTATTAACAGACATTTTAGAGTACTTTTAAGTTATAGTGAAATTGCACAGAAAGTACTCCCTAAAGTCTGTAGGTTACATTAGCATTCACTCTTTGTGTTGGACAGCACTGTGGGTTATGACAAATGCATAATGTCCTACATCCACTATTACAGTTTCACTACCCTAAAAATTCCCTGTACTCCACCTATTCATCCCCTGCAAAAATGGCATGGAGGCCATGTCTGACACCCTTTAGCTTCACAAAGGGAGAAGAGAATCAAACTGCATATTAGTCTTTTTGTAGCTTGGTAGCTAATTTTTTTATTGCATGACTGTACCACAGTTTAGTTACCTATTGATTCAAATTTGTGGCATAATGAATAAAACTGCTATACACAATCACATGCAGGCTTTTATGTGGACATACATTTTCAATTCATTTAGGTAAATACTTAGGAGTGTGATTGGTGGATCATATGATAAGCCTGTGTTTAGCTTTGTATGCAATGACTAAAGTGTCTTCTAACGTGGCTGTATCATTCTGCATCCCATCAGCAATGAATGAGAGTTCCTGCTGCTCCACATCCCACTAATATTTAATATAAAATATACTACACACCAGCACAAAGAGATCAGTTATATGGTAAAATATAAACAACAAAGGAAATGCTCATTTTTAAAAACTAATAATACTGTGTGATTAAAGGTATTTGGATAACATTGGAAGAATACTTGAAAGTTCTAGATCCCTCACAGAACCTTGCACATTTCTTTATTACCAGGTGCTGTCAAGTAGACTGCAAATGTGTCAGAGCCAAACTATGTTCCATAGTGTTTTCAATGGCTGATTTTCTGTAAGTAAATGGTGAGAACTTTCTTTAGAAGTACTTCTGGGTAGGCTCAAATCTCCAATGTTCGAGTTACCAATCAAATACATAACAGTCTACACTGCTCATGGACTTCCATTGCAAAAGCATTTGTGCCTTATGATCATTAGTATAGCATCCTGACTACACACCATCAGGATGATATAGAACAACAAATTCTGAGCTCAGAGTCTGGAGCCAGACAGACCGAATCTATATTCCAATTTTGTCACTTGTTATCTGAGTGATCATGGGCCTTTTGGGTTCCTGTTGTGGAAATTAAGAAAGATAATTACATGAAAATCTCTATAGGATTGAAATTTGCTGCTGCTGTTGTTGTTGTTAAGTGCCGTTGAGTTGATTCCGACCCATAGCAACCCTATATAGGGTTTCCAAGGAGAAGCTGGTGAGCTTGAACCACTGACCTTGCAGTTCAAATGACTTTGAAGTCTGATGCATTAGCCCACAGCACCACTGTTGCTGTTAGCTATTATCAAATTGGACCTGAGCTCATGGTAAGTTCATATATAGTGAGATTGGATCAATGTAATCCATAGGGTTTTCATTGGCTGGTTTTGGAAATGGATAGCCAGGCCGTTCTTCCTAGTCCATCGTAGTCTGGAAACTCTGCTGAACCCTTTTCAACATCATAGCAACATGCAAGCTTTCACTGACAGAGGGGTGATAGCTGCACATGAGATGCATTGGCTGGAAACTGCAACAGGATCTCCCACATAGAAGGCAAGAATTCCACCACCTAGCTACAACTACATCCATCGGGTTTAGCCATCAGTTTGACCAAGTATATAACTTAGCCTCTGCCCACCAGGACTAACACAGTATTGAATACCTACCAGGTATGTATATAAATGTGCTCTGATAAAATTTCACAGCTTATCACTCCCAACACTTACCAAATGCTTCATCAGAAAATGGAAGTGAACCACATTTAGGAACAAATCCCATGTGGAAGTCCAAGGATGCATATGGTGTGGGAAATCCATTTCATCCTGCCTCAGGTGTTAATGACAAGCTTCTAGAAACCCAAAGCTTCTAAACAGCACTGAGAAGAAATCACACTATTTTTAGCAATATTTTGACAACTATTTTATTATGCAATCATTTTCTTACCATCCACCAGCTGATCTCATCTTTCTATCCAACAGATTGGCCTTCAGTTCTTCAGCAGAAATGAGCCAGTTATTTATTCTTAATGAAAATCCCAAAGAGCAGAGTCACCGACTTATCAATGGTCTCAGTCATGCCTGCTGCTCCTGGCTCTATGGAAGTTAGGTCTGCTTTTTGATGTCAACCTGCAATATCATTCAAGGGACTCAGCATCACAGCCAGCCCGAGAAGCAGCTGGATCCCAGCCTTTCAGGTTCTTGCTGTAAAAAAAAAAAAAAAAAAAAAGATGACTAAAAACACCATATTTGGAGATTTCAGAACCAGGTGGGCCATAAAGTACTTGGCCAACCTGAACCCATTCAGAATTCATCTTTTTTTACCCTCCCTCCACATTACCTGTCTAATTAGTATTTATGTAGCCTGGTCTGTACTAATGTGGTGCTAATCATGGGCTTCCAGATGAACACAGAAAACCTTTTCACTCTCACAAATGAAGACACTCAGAAATTCATTACCAGGTTCTGTGGCCAGGGAGCCCAGTTGTCAATGCCAACTATTGTTGTTAAGTGCCATCGAGTCCATTCTGACTCATAGCATCCTTGTATAGGGTTTCCAAGGAGCAACTGGTGAGCTTAAACTGCCAACCTGTAGTTCAAACCAACCTTGAAGTCCAGGGCATTAACCCACAACACCACACCAGGACTCCAGTTCTTACTGGTGTGGGACAAATGTGGCAACCCCTCTTGGTAGAATTGATGGTGGGTGAGCTGGGCTTAAAATTGCATTCCTTCACGAATGTCCTCAACCCACTTTCACTCAATAAAGTTAACTTTATTGACTACCTCCTCATGTTCAGAAACAATCATTTTGCCAATGGTGGTAGGATGAGACTAGGAGAAGAAAGAAGGGAGGAAGAAAGAGGGGAAAGAAGGGAGAAAGTGAGAGGAAAATGGAAGGGAGATCAGGAAAGCAATAAAGAGTGGGAGTCAGGGAAAGCAGAAAGAGGAAGAAAACAAAGAAGAAGAGAAGGAGGAGGGAAGAAAAGGAAGAAGGGGAAGAAAAGATGGCAGGAAAGAAGCTGGGAGAGAAGTAACAGCGGTGGGAGAAGTATTTTATCAATATATAAATTTCCAAGGGAGTCCTGGTGTGGCGCTGTGGGTTAATGTGCCAGACTGCAAAGCCATTTGAATTGTAAAGTCAGCAGTTCAAACTCACTAGAGACCCCTCAGAAACCCTATACCAGGTTGCTATGGGTCAGAACCGACTCTATGACACTTAACAACAGCAACATAAATTTCCAAAGAACAAAAACGTAATGGCCATGATGACCGTAAGAAGCCCTGGCTCCGCGGTGGGTTAAACATTGGGCTGCTAAGTGAAAGCTTGGTGGTCCAGACCAACATACTCTTGGAAGAAAAGATATAAGACAGTCTGCTTCCATAAAGATACACAGCCTCAGAAACCCTATGGAGGAAACCCTATTCTATCCCATAGGGTCACTATGAGTTGCAGTTGAATCGGCTGCAGCAGATTTGTTTTTGGTTCATGATGACTCCACAATCAACAAGAGATTTTAGTATTTGTCAATGGTGATGTGGTGTATTACATATCAGACTGCTAACTGCAAGGTAACCAGTTACAATCCACCGGCTGCTCTGAGTTTAATTTGTGTCCAATGCTATACATATATAACCACCACCTATCTGTCATTGGAAGCTTTCATGTTGCTATGATGCTGAGCATGTTTCAGTGGAGCTTCCAGACTAAGATGAAGTAGGGAGAAAGTCCTAGTGATCTACTTCCAAAAATCACCAATGAAAACCCTATGGATCACAATGATCTTATCCACATTGGATCATGGAAACTACACAGACTGGGCAGTACTTTGTTCTGCTGTGCATGTGATGACCATCTCCATGGCAGCCAACAACAATCAAAAGGAATGCTTCACACACCAAATGAATACTCTGAAGAAAATAACCTCATGAACTTTTGTAAACTGTCAGAAGGTTCATTTCATGTTCATCACTCTCTGATTCAAGACTCCTCTAGCAAGTGACATTTCTGCCTCTAATAGATACACCCACTCAGAAGTCGGGAGCTGCGGGAAGTGTTGTTCAGAGGAGGCTAAAGCTAAACTCTGTCATAATCTCTTCTTTATTTGATGTGTTTCAAGGCCTATGCCTTTTAAACATTGGGGCAATGACTGACTGTTTTGCCTCTATTTTTGTTTGCATTTTTTTCTGGCCCAGATCAAGCATCTCCCTTTCTTCATCATCCTATTATGTGAGCAAGTTTTAATTCAGAGCTGCTCATTAATGTGCAACATGATCTCATATTAAGCATTTCTCTTCTCATTTGGGGGAACAAATGCCTAACTACTTTGGGTTCTAGACTTTGATGAGGTTTAAAAGCTGTGTCTTCCTAATGAAGAATCCCTCAGTATCTTACCCTGATTCAAGCTGACCTGGATGCCAATAAATGAAATGTTTTGAAGCAAGTCAGAACAGGACACTCCCTGCAGCCTGGGAAAGCATAGTGTGGCCAGAGCAGCTGACTTTTACAATCCATGACACACATGACCACCAACCTTGTGATTCAAACCGATGTTGTGCTTCAATATTTTATCATACAGTACAACACCAGGACTCCTAGTCTCTAGCTTCCCTTTTTTTTCCCTCTTGTTTATTTTCTCTGCAGCTCAACCAGTAAAGCCTTCTCTTTAATTCAAATCTTAGAACCTTATGTCAAAACCTTGGCATTTGCCAATTTTTTTTCTATTAGCCAGTCTGTCCCCAATAGGACTGCTCGTTCTAATTGATGACTTAGTTTTACTTTATTACATTATCATCACGATCACCCTGTGCTGTATTGGGAGGCAGCATTCCATAATAGATGGAACACATGCACTGTCACCAGAGAGTAGTGATTTGGAATTTCAGATCTACCATTTACCAGGTATGTAACCTGGTACAGGCCACTTACTCTTGCTAAGCCTGATGTCCGTCATATAGTAGCAACACCAATTTCTTCTTGGCCAGCATGCTCACTGCTAATGGAGAGGTTGGAGGTTTGAATCAACCCAGAAGCACCTTGAAAGAAATGTTTAGTGATCTCATGGGTGATGTCACCATGGGTCACCATGAGCTACATTCAGCATCATGCCGGCAGCTAGTTAGTTGATCAAACTTGGTCTAGAAATGAAATAATGTGTGTAAACACTTAGGGCCAGGGAAAGCATGACTCCTGGTAAGCCTAAATGGTCAATAAATGGTGGCCAGTCTTATCCTCGCTACGTATAGAGGTATGTTATTGGCTATAGCTTGCTCACCTAAACCCATGAACATAACATGTTGTGTGTATACACATCCAGATATTCACAGATGCCAGAATCCTCTTTGGTACTTTCAGGCCACTTTTTAACGTGTGCCTCATTGATAATGAAATTCAATGTTTATTTCACTGTCCTTGCAACTCTTAAAAAAAACAAGCTACTTCCTGTCAAACTGATTCTGTCTCCTGTCAGTGCTATGTGTCAGAGTAAAACTGTGTTCCCTAGGGATTTCAGTGGTTGATTTGGGAGAAGTAGATTGCCAGACCTTTCTTTTGAGGCAGTTCGGGGTGTATTAAAACATTTCTGTTAGTATCTGAGTGCTTAACTGTTCACACCACCCAGTGAGTCCCTCAACTATTCTAGAATGATTTTAAAGGCAGGGACTTAAATGAATCATCTGAATTTAGGGACCTGGCACCCCAAAGCTCCTCAGTAGATGTTGGCTGATTCAAATTGCTCTCCCTTTGTAGCCCTGTGGTAATCCTATGTCTTTCTCAACTTTGTTTATTTAGCTACACTTTCAGCTCAGTAATAAAAGGAAGAAGAACTGCTATGTATTACTAGTTGTTGTTGAGTTAATTCTGATACCTAGAAACGGAGAGAAGAACAGTGGTTAATAGGTTTTCAGTGGCTAATTTTTAAGCAGTAGATTGCCAGAGTTTTCTTCCAAGACACCTCTGAGTGAACTGAAACCTCTGGTCTTTCAGTTAGCAGTTAAGCACATTAGCCATTTGTACCAATCAGGGACTCTAGTACTTATTGAGTCCCTACTATGTGTAAAGTGTTACATTTTGTACTTTGTAATAACTCTTATTTAATCCATCTATGAAGAAGTCCTGGTGTGGCACCATAGGATAAGCACTCGACATGAGGTCTATTTGAACTGCATGGTTGGCAGGACAAGCTCACCAGCGTCTCCTTGGAAACAATATACAGGGTCACTATGAGTCAGAACACACTCAACGGCACTTAACAGCAACAACAATAACAACAATGAAAGAGAAGCTCTTTTATTTCCCATGTGGAGCTGAGAAAACTAGGGTGTACATGTTTTTTTTAATCTACATCTATAACAAGGACCTAAAAGAATAGGCCCTGTCTGATCCTTCAAGCATTTCTCAGAATCTGCCACAGGTCTTAGCATAGAGGCTCAGTATATAATTTCTGATTTATAGATCAACAGACTAAAACTCTTATCCTCCCTAGTAAATCACAAGGTAGTAGATGAGGCATGGAGCTCTGAACTCCAGATGAGTTTGATTCAGTCTAGAGTCTTTCATGACATTGGTCCAAAGGTGCTTGAACTGCAGTCAGCGGGCCATAAGTACATCTCTAAACTGGGTAGCATAGTTCCCAGGGCAGTGGCTGGGAGCCAAAATCTGGCTGAAACCCAACCTTTCACTACATGGGTCTTATCACATTCTGTTACAGTTTTGTTGTTGTTGTCTTGTTTTGTTTTGTTTTAAACTCTCTGTTTCCTTAAGGAAACCATGGTGACTTTGTGGATGTTTGCAGAGTAAAACTAAATGAAAGGAAGGAAGACAGGAAGGAGAGGAAAGAGAGAGAGAGAAGGAAAAAGAAAGAAAGGTAGGAATGGGGAGACTGAGTAGGAAAGAAGATAGTAAATGAAGAAAGAGGAAATATAATTAGGAGGGAGAGAGAGACAGAAGGAAGAAAATGAGTTGTCCTCAGCACACCTATCAGTCTGTATCACCTTGGTTTAAATAAGTAAAACATCACTTGAAGGGAATGAGAACACTCTGAGGTAAATGAACAAAAGGAACCTGTGGAACAGGAGGAGACTTAGGAGACGATGGTCAGGCTGGAGAAGGTAGATCCTGAAAAGACCAACCTGTGGCCCAGGACTGAGTCACATGCCACTATTATGCCTCTGTTCAGAAAACCCCATCTGTTGCTCAGTCTTGGATCCATTTTCTGCCTTGCTTTTCATACTTCTTATGCTTGGGCTAATTTGCTTCTGCAAAAAGCACTACCAAAAAAAAAAAGCACTGCCAGCCAGTGAAAACTTAAAACAAAGGGTCTGCACAAAGGAATGGTGTCCCCCTCCCTTTTATTTTTATTGAATCCGCCTTACTCTCAGGTAGTCCTGTTGGGTTCCTGCATAAATTATTCTGTGTAGCCATCCTGCCATCCATGTACTAGCCTGGCTGCCTCTACTGTGCTTCAAAGCTGCCAGTTAAGCTTTAAGCATCTTGAAAACGTATTGTCTGGAATGAAACAACCAATTATGCTTTCAGATTTTGTGGCATAATATCGCAGAAACCAGCAATTACAGAATCAGAGTGCATCAAATGAGGTAGAAGGGAGTTAGCTTGGATTATTCTTTAAATAGCAGTTACATGAACTCATAATAAATAGGTATTAAGTGTTAAATGTATGATAAGTAATTCTTGACAATGCAATTATCCAACCAGAAGAGGGAAAAGTGGCAAAATGGCATTGTCAAACTCCTTTGTACAGCGCACTCTCAGGGAGACTGAGATGTGGAAGGAATGTGTCTTTGTTCCAGCCTACCCATGGAAGTGGGGATACAGAAGTGAGCATCAAAGAGAAAATCGGCCAGTTCCCAAGAGACAGCAAGTTTTCAAAAGAGTAAAACCCTTTTCACTAGGGCTATGACAACATGTATAGCCAGTTAATCTTTAGGGAGTCCCTGCTATGAAATAAACTAGTTATAAATGCAGATTGGTACTTGGCAAACTATACAGGTGTCAAGAAAATACTTGTTGAATTCATTTGGCACTTAGAAACAGGGCTGCTCTATAAGGTCATACAGGTTGTACACTGCCCAAATCTAATGAGTAACATTCATATGGGTTAAGTGTTGGACTGCTAACTGCAAGGTCACCAGTTCAAAACCACTAGCCCCTCCTCAGGTGAAAGATGAGGCTGTTTGGTCCCATAAAGATTTAGTCTTGGGAAGCTAATATAGGTTGTTATGAGTCAGAATTTAATCACTGGAAGTGAGTTTGGTTTGGTGTAATGATGACCCCTCTGACCCAGGGAACTCAGATACTATGGTCAGCTTAGAAGGCACAGTAGATTTTATATCTGTGAGTCTAGTATCACCGTTTGATTCTTACCAAAGAGTATCAAATTTCAACTTAGTTGATGATTTTCAGCTGCTACCTGGTGTGGCATTGTGGGATAAAGCACTGGACCCCAAAGTCAGTTTGAACTACAAGGTTGGTGGTTAAAACTCACCAGCTGCTCCTTTGAAACACTATATAAGGTTACCATGAGTTGGAACCAACTTGATGGCACTTAAAAACAACAACCAATTAAAAAGATTGGCAGCTCAAACCCACTCAGAAATGTCTTGAAAAAACAACTGACTATCTGCTTCCAATAACCACAACTTTGAAACCCTATGAACAGTGCTACTTTGCATACTTTGCATATGCTGGTCACCATGAGCCAGGAATTCAAAATAAGGCTCTATGTCTATGGTAAACGAATAAATAAATAAATAAATAAGGGCCTAGAGCCAGATCATGTGAAATCAGACTCATACTGTGCTAATAAAGTGTGTATCTTTGAGAAAAACACTTAACCCCACTGAACCTCTGTTCTGTTTAGCTATAAAATATGGATAATAATACTATCCTCCTCTTGGAGTCCTGGTGTAGTGCTGGAGCATAAGCACTGGTCAGCTAACTACAAGGTTGGTGGTTCAAACCTACCAGCCGCTCCTTGGAAACTCTATACAGGGTTGCTCTGAGTCAGAACCAACTCAATGGCACTTAACAACAAACAGCAACCTCAGGGGGTAGATAAACTGTTTAGGTGCTATAAGGCATTAATCAATTTGTAGCAGTTGTGAGTAATTAACTGTTCATAAAACTCCTTTTTTGTTCTTAGCACTCATCTAGACTATATTGTCTCCTTTCCTTGTGGTACTGTAGGATAAGGACTAGACTACCAACCACAAGACTCAAACCCCCCATCCGCTCCTCAGAAACTCTATACAGGGCAGCTACGAGTCTCAACTGACTCGATAGCACTAAACAGCAACAACACAACCTTGCAATTGGATGAGGCCATTAAACTGAACTCAGGCCAATCAGATGTGCGTAAAAGTGAAGCATGCCATTTACAGGCCTGTTCAGAGAACACTAAACTTCTGGGTAACGGCAGAGTCACAAGATGGAAGGAGCCTGGGTGCCTGAAACACTACAGAGAGGAGAGCTCCCTGCGCAGCAGGCACATTGTTTGGACTTCTTTTGAGCATGACAAGCCACAGAGACGAAGGATGACAGGCTATAACAGCTAACATTACCCTAACTAACATGCACACAGCAGATTCAGTGCATGGCACACAGTAAGTACTTATCTGAGTCAGCTACCAGTCTGAGTAAGTTGGTATAGAGGCTTCTTGTAGCCCAACACCTGAGCTACATGCTAATCATGCAAAGATGAAAGTAGTGTCATTCCCCAGTTTTGACAAGTGGTCATGGAAAGGTGACATGGAAAGGTGATTGCAGCTACTGAGAGTCAAGTTCTCCAGAAGGAAGGTACTAGACATTGCTTAGCATTCTATAGCTTTGCGCTAGGTTACTGGAGAGAACATGTGGGGAAGCCATATATTGAGACTCAGGTTGAAATGGAGAAACCCTGACATGGTACAAAAGAGATGCCCAGCAGAGCACAGCCTTCCAGTCATTCCTGCCAAGGTCCCAACAAACTAGTAGTTGTGAGAATACAGCAGATTTGCCTAATTCAACACATCATTTGACTTCTTCACTGCTGTTTCCATGAGTGTTGATTGTGGAGCCATTTAAAATGAAGTATTTCATAACTTCAATCTTTTCTCCTTTATCATAATGTCATTTATTGGTCCAGTTGTGAGAATTTTTGTTTTCTTTCCATTGATGTGCAATTCATACTGAAGGCTGTAGCCTTTAATATTATTCAGTAAATATTTTAAGTCCTCTTAACTTTCAGCAAGCAGGGTTGTATTATCTCCATATCACAGGTTACTAATGAGTCTTCCTCCAATCCTGAGGCCATGTTTGTCTTCATATAATCCAGTTTTTCAGATTGCATGTTCAGATTACAGATTGAATAAGTATTGTGAAAAAAATACAACCTTGGCACACACCATTTAAGATTTTAAACCAATCAGTAGTTTAAAATCTTTTATTCAAATGACTGCCATTTGGTCATAGACAGGCTCCTCATGAGCACAATTAAGTATTTTGGAATACCCATTCTTTGCAGTGTTATCCATAACATGCCAAGATATTCACAGTAAAAGCTTTTACATAATCAATAAAGCACAAGTAAACCTACTTCTGGTAGTCTCTGACATCAGAAATGATATTTAAAGTTCCACATCCTCTTCTGAATCCATTTTGCATTTCTGACAATATTCTGCTGATGAAATTAAAAAAAAAAAATTATTGTGAACTCAGTGATAGTTTACATGGGAGAACATCGGCTTTACACCATCTTTTAATGCAATCATTACAATCTCTCCTGTGCATCATCATTCAACAGTATTTGTTTCCATTCCCTCCATTTTTTTGCTTTGTTTTTATTGGGGGGTGTACACGAAAACACTCAAGAATATATAATAATTCAAACAACCAAAAGGCACATTCTGCAAGCCTGCCTCCTTGCCACCAGCACCCAGTCCTTCTCTTTCCATGAGTCCAGAGTCCTCATGTGCTCTCTGTCTCCATGTCCTCATCTCTGTCTCCTTCTCTGGTGTCCCTGTTACTCTGGATAGGGTTCCATATTCCGCCTGTGCTCTTCTCCCTTGATGGTGCTAGGGTTCTCTGCTTCTAGATTGTAAGATTAATTACTCCCCCATGTTTGTTAAAAAGCCCATCTTTACAGTTGTGACCATTGCAATTAGTCATGATAACAATTACTCACCATTGAATCACAAGAATCCTATCTCCATCTTGCATCAGACCCACCTCAACAAGATGAAACCTATTCAGTGGGGATTCTACTCTCCCCCTCACACTCTTAAACTAAATTTTCTCTTAAAAACTTGTAAGCCAGTCACTTCATGTCTCTATCACCCCCTCATTTTAGGTAGTCAATGTCTAACTTGCCCATCCCTATCTACCCTGTATACAGAGGGGATAGGATCGATACTTGATGTGAAGACTCCTTCCCTCTCAGTTAATACCTTGAGCTATTACATCCATAAGTATAGGTCAAGGTCATCACTTGTTTCCTTCATCTAAATACATACATACATACATACATACATAAATAAATAAATAAATAAATATTCCTCTAGTTGCATTCTGATTATCAAGCCATTGAGGCTAGGTAGGTTAGATGGGTACTGTTTACAATTTTGGGCATTCTTGTTCATCTCCTCTCACTTCATATCCGCTGGATGCTTCACTCTCACCTCTAGTTCTGTGTGGCTATATCCTTGTCTCCTGGCCTCAGGAGTCCCCAAGTCTCACCACATTTCGGACCAACCAGCCTTTTTTCTTCTCTCTCATCTCCTGGTCAACGAGAGTCTATGGAACATGATTGAACTCAGCCCATATCTTCATTGCTGCCTTTCCCTCTCTTCCACTCACCAGTAGACCCAATGTGGTTGCCAGCAAGATTACATGCCTGCTCATGTGATCCTTTAGAGTTTCAGTCTTGTAGGGGGTTAAGTCATTAAATGTTAAGGTGATGCATTACAGCAGGAATGAACTGATGAGCAATCGTTCCCAGAACAAAACCCAGGGACTGCAAAGCCCTGTATAATTCTGAGAACTGAAACCATCTACACACCCACAGTTTACTATCTGAGTTAGCATAATTTTACTTTTTACCATCTTCATCAACTTAATGTTACTCTTCTAGGAAACTGTTGCTCAGGATGATAAACATTGTCAGATAACTTTACTTTTCACTCCATAAAAGATGCATAAACTTCAGTAAAAAGAATTAAACAATAGTTCATACCCTAAGACTCTGTAAAATCTTCTTCTCAAAATCCTCAACTTGCAATATCCACAAATCTTTATTATCTCCTGATCCTTGTTGTTCTTGCTGATGCTAGCTGCCCTTGAACTGACTGGTCTCTGATGAGTAGTGAGTAACTACCATGCACAGTTATCTCGTACTGCACCCTTCTTATGATTAGTTTTAGATCAGATCATTGTGATCCATAAGGTTTTCACTGGATTTTCAGAAGTGGATCACCAGGACTTCTTTCCTAGTCTGTCAGTCTGGAAGGCCTGCTGAGACCAGCTCATCATCATAGCAACACATGAGCCTCCACTACATTGGCCAGAAATTGAACCTGGATCTCCGTATGAAAAGTGGACAATTCTACCACTGAATCATCAATGTCCCATCATGATCCTTCCTCCCTCTTTGAAAGACTCACCTTAAATCTGACTTCAAAAGTCTCATAAATGTCCAAACTTTGCCTTTCTCTCTTTGAAACACTACTATAACTCTGAGTGATGTACTTCTTTATGGAGGCTAAGAGTAAACTCAGCTTTGCCTTACTATTAGGTCATTTTAATATTTATATGGAATCAACATTTCTTCATCTCTCTCCTCTATCTAGAATTTTCTTCTATCTCTTCTCCCGTTCTCACCCTTATTCATTGTTCTTCAGTCACACCAGTGTCCTTGCTCTTTCCTGAACATGGTAATCATTTCTTGTCTTGAAGGTTTCATATTTACTGCTTCCTCTGCCTGGGATGCTCTTCCCCTTGATATTTGTTTTTCTTGTTGTTGTTGTTGTTGTTGTTAAGTGTCGTAGAGTCAATTCTGACCCATAGCAACCCTGTATAGGGTTTCCAAGGAGCCACTGGTGAGCTTGAACCACCAACCTTGAAGTTCAAATGACTTTGCAGTCTGATGCATTAGCCCACAGCGCCACACCAGGACTCTTAGCTCTTCCCTTGAGTACCACTTTCCCAGAGAGTCCTTCCAAAATGTCCACTCATATTTAAAGCAGTAGCATCCTTTGCTTTCTATCACACTTCCCTTACCTTCTTTTTTCTCTTGTTAAGGTTTGTTGTTGTTGTTATGTGCTGTGGAGTCAGTTTTGACCATAGTGACCCTCTACAGAGTTTCTGAGGCTATAAATCTTTACAGGAGCAGAAAGCCTCATCTCTCTCCTGCAGAACATCTGGTAGTTTCAAACTGCTAACCATGAGATTAGCAGCCCGATTTGTAACCACTATGCTACCAGAAGTCCTTTACATATCTCTACTGAAACTACACATACACATACACACAGAGATATGCAGGCATTGTGAGTATCTACTTACTGTCTTTCTCCTTTAGTAGATGGAAAGCTAAACCGGAAGAGCACATTGTCTGTCATGTGCACTCCCTGTAAACTCAGTGCCTAGGTCATATCCTGGTGAGTCAATGTTGATAAACGAATCTGAATGCTGTCATTATTCAGTTATGGATTTTGGCATCATCCCATCCTGTGCTGTGGTTTGGTCTGCTGAATCCATCACCAATGGACACCCTCTTTTTCCTGGCCTCCTGAGATGTATTTGAAATTCTTCTTTCAGAAGACATAATGTCTGTATATTATCACTCTCTTTATTGAATCTTCACCCCCATCTTTCTCTTTAGTGGAAATATAGCTTTCTCCTGGAACCACTACTTTCCTGAATTCCTCAGAATGGTGCTGCCCACTCTCACACACACCCATTCCACAGGTTGAGAAGGTGGTTGGATACTTTCTCCCCCCACCCCACTTATAGATCGTTACTCACCAACATAACATGAAAAGTGTGCTCCTTGTACCTCACATAATGTTTATCACTGCCAGTCCTCCAACAACCTACCCATCATTCCCCGCTTATTAAAGCTCCACATTTCATGGTTCCTCCTCTAAGTTCTGCTATCAAGGTTGACTCCAGTACCCATAGGAGCACTCACCTATCCAACACCTGACTTCTTTCTCTGATGTTTTCTTTATCCAGGACCTTTACCTTCTCTCCTTTTTAGCCTCTCACTCCCATAGTGACTCTGGGTTTTGCATAATCTAGAACTCTTCCACTGAGGAAATCTTAAATTTAAGCCTGCTGCTTTCTGAATATACTTAACTTTCTAAGATTCTCAGAGGTTTCTTTCACCATATCTGACTTTTTAGATTGAACGGACTTCAAGTCCCTAATCTTCCTGACTTCCTCTATTTCACCCCTCTCTCCTATCTCCACTTCCATCCCCATCATCTTGATCTTTAAATTTATGACATTCATATCCCTCTTGCCAATAGCCTCAACTCAGTGAATCCACCATACTTCTATCATATTTACCAGCCAAGTTTCCAGCTTTCATTCAGACCTGATGTCTCGCTTTTCCATGTCTATGCCCTGAATGCTGAGCCCTGGCTGAAGAAATTTTGCCACCTTGAATATTGGTGCCACTAAAACATCAAGGTATCCAGCCTTATCTGGGCCTCAGTGCTTCCAGAAATGACTAACGCAGTTTCCTGAGTAGGTTCTCTCACTCTCTAGAGCATCTATTTCAAATTTCTCCACACTTCTCAAATCTCCTATCCCACCACCTCCCACTCACTCAAGGCAGATAACCTCACCTCCTACTACACAGAAAAAGATAGAAGGCTTTAGACAGGAGCTCCTGCAAATTTCTGATAGTAGACCTACAAAATGAGTTGTATCTCTATCCATTCTCCTTTCCTCCTTTGTTGGTGGAGGGGGAACCTTCTACCTTACCTATGCTCTGAATTTCCTCCCTTCATGCCTTCTTCAGGACTTACCTGATTATATTCACTCTGTCTTATAATTTTTAATTTTTCCCTTCTTCTTTAGTGTCTAATAAACATCCAAATACTTTTCATTTAAAAATCAAAACAAAACCCTCAACTCCCCAAACCATCATCAGCTGCAGCCTAGCTCCCCTTCACAGTAAAGTTCTTCAAAGAGGCATTCTCTCACCTCTCTCACATTCCTGAACCCACTGCAGTCCAACATCTATCTTCACCACCACCCTTGGTGATCTCGCCAAAGTGACCAACAATGTCCTTTGCAACAGTCAAACCTTGTGGATACTATATGCTCCCTGTCCTTAAATTTTCAACTCATGACAGTTACTACTTTGCAATCCTTACCTCGTTGATTACTATGGCAACACACACATATACACACACACCTAGTATTCCTCCTGCTGCTCTGCTCATTGCATCCCCCTTTTCTTACCTGAAATATTGAGGCTTCTTGGGATTCTATTTTGGTTATTCTCCAGGGTGGACTCAGTATTTCTCTGCCCTGTTTTGTATATTCCCATGACTTCAATAATGACCTCTATGCTGACTGACTCCATGATCGGTATGTACAACGTTGTCCTCTCCTGAGCTTTAGACTAACTTTTCAAACATTTAATGAGTCACAAGCAAATGAACTCATTCCAAAACTGTAACTCTCCAAGGATTCCTAGCTCACCCATCCCTAGGTGCCCAAGCAGGACACATGATGTTTCTGTTGATTATCTTCTTCCCTTCATTTCTGTGCTCATTGATTCTAATCTACCGACTACATATTTTATAACTCCATCTTGTCAAGAGCACTGTTCCTTCCCTGTCATTAATAGTACTCTGTTAGACTCCTGATGTCCCTCCAATTCTTGCTATGGCCTAAAGGATTTTTTTATTATTATTATTATTTTAAGTATGAGTCTTATGATACCAGTGTCTGTGCAAAATCTTTCTTCCATGATTCCTTGCTTCTCTTGGGAGAAAACTCAAGCTCCTTGTCATGACTCCTTGTCTAGACACAGATACCTACTCCAGACTATCTCAGACCACTCCCAGTTCACACTCTAATTCTGACAACACTATATTCAGTTCATTGAATAAGCCAGGGTCACCTTTTCTCTGCTTTTTTGTTTTGTTTGTTGTTTGTTTGTTGCTTGCTATGCTGTTTTTCCACTTAGAAAACTCTCCACTACTTCCCATTTCTCTTTTGGCCCCTCATTGAAAAGCTTTCCCTACTCTCCAGGCTAAGCATCTCTCCGCTGTATCTGCCATTTCTGCCTACTTACCCTGAATGGACCGAAGACCAGAAGAGTTGTGGGATGACATCAAGAGCATCATACATGAAGAAAGCAACAAATCTTTGAGAAGACAAGAAAGAAGGAAAATGTCAAAATGGATGTCAGAAGAGACACTGAAACCTGCTCTCAAGCATAGAGTTGCTAAAGCAAATGGAAGAAATGAGGAGGTCCAAGAGCTAAACAGAAAATTTCAAAGATCAGCTCGAGAAGATAAAGCCAAATATTACAACAAAATGTGCAAAGATCTGGAATCAGAAAACCAAAAAGCAAGAACATACTCAGCATTTCTCAAGCTTGGGGAACTGAAGGAAAAATTCAAGCCTCAACTTTCGTTATTGAAAGATTCTCTGGAGAAATTATTGAATGATGCAGAAAGCATCAAGAGAAGATGGAAGGAATACACAGAATCACTGTACCAAAAGGAAATGGTTAATGTTCAACAGTTTCAAGAGGTAGCATATCATCAAGAGCCAATGATACTCAGGGAGGAAGTCCAAGGTGCATTGAAGGAATTGGCAAAGAACAAGGCACCAGGAATTGACGGAATAAAAATTGAAATATTTCAAGAAAGTGAGGCAACACAGGAGGCACTCATTCATTTCTGCCAAGAAATTTGAAAGACAGCTATCTGGCTGACTGATTGGAAGAGATCCATATTTGTGCCCATTCCAAAGAGAGGTGACTCAATAGAATGCAGAAATCATCGGACAATATTTTTGATATCCCATGTGAGTAAAGTTTTGCTAAAGGTAATACAGAAATGGCTACAATTATACATTGACAGAGAACTACCATAGGTTCAAGCTGGATTCAAAAGAGGCCGTAAAGTGAGGGATATCACTGCTGATGGCTGATGGATCTTGGCTGAAAGCAGAGAATATCAGAAAGATGTTTACATATGCTTTATTGACTACACAAAGGCTTTTGATTGTGTGAATCATGACAAGCTACAGACAGCATTGCGAAGTATGAGTATTCCGGAACACTTAATTGTGCTCATGAGGAATCTGTACCTGGACCAAGAGGCAGTCGTTTGAATGGAACATAGGAATGCTGAATGTTTTAAAATTAAGAAAGGTGTGCAACAAGGTTGTATTCTTTCACCGTACTTATTCAACATGTATGCCGAGAAAATAATCTTAGAAGTTAGGTTATATGAAGAAAAATGTGGCATCAGGATTGGAGGATGACTCATTAACAACCTGTGATATACAGATGATACAACCTTGCTTGCTGAAAGTGATGAGGACTTAAAATCTTTACTGATGAAGATCAAAGAGCACAACCTTCGGTATCGATTACATCTCAATGTCAAGAAAACAAAATTCCTCAACACTGGACCAATAAACAACATTCTTATCAATGGAGAAATGATTGAAGTTGTCAAGAACTTCATTCTTCTTGAATCAACTATCAACACTCTCGGAAGCAGCAGTCAAGAAAACAAACAACATATTGCATTAGGCAAATCTGCTGCACAAGACCTTTTTAAAGCGTTGAAGAGCAAAGATGTCAG
>NW_006408589.1:1269351-1270731 GCF_000296735.1 Chrysochloris asiatica
GGTCTTGTTTATTATGATTTTCAGTATATCAAGGACCATCTATTGTGGTCCCGTCCAGGGTGGTCAGTAGTGTTAGTCAGGCACCATCTAGTTCTGATGTTAGTGTTGTGGACGCTAGAGTTCATGTGGCCCATTAGTTCTTTAATTTTTTCCATGGTTCTTTTATTTTCTTCACTTTCTTTTATTATATAAATAATTTTTAAAAATTATTTCTAGGTTTCCACCTAAAAATAGATATTCTTTGCTGATTGTAAGGGTAACTGGGGAAAGGAGAGTAAATTATTAACTAGAGGATGTTGTTGTTAGGTACCCTTTACTTGGTTCCTACTCATAGTTTCTGTGTACAAGAGGACAACACATTGCATGGTCCTGCACCATCTTCACACAATTGTTGTTATGTTTGAACCATTGTTGCAGCCACTGTGTCAATCCATCATGTTGAGGATCTTCCTTTTTATATTGACCCTTGACTTTATCAAGCATGAAATCTTACTCCAGCTACTTATTCATCCTGGTGATATTCCAAATTAATTGAGATGAAGTTTCATCATTTTTCACTCTTGAGCTTCCATGGGTGTTTATTGTGGATCCAAGTAAAAGGAGATCCCTAACAACAAGATCTCTATTTATTGTGATATTGCTTATTGATCCAGTTGTGAGAATTTTTGTTTTCTTTATGTTGTGGTATAATCCATACTGAAGGCTATAGTCTGTGATCTTCATCAATAAGTGCTTCAAATTCTCTTCATTTTTAGCAAACAAGGATGAACCAACTCCCTATCAAATGATATTAGTGAGTCTTCCTCCAATCCTAATGCCACGTTCTTTTTCATATAAACCAACCTTTCAGATTATTTGCAACTTGAACTTCTTCCTTCAGTACTATTGACCTTTGATCATATGCTATTTCCCCAAATAGTAGAACAACAACCAATTCTTTTTGCTACCATGACTACATATTCCTTTCATTTCTATTGAAGTTTCCAGCATCATTCAATATTTTTCCCATAGACTCTTTCATATTTCAATTCGAGATTTAAAGTTTTTGCAGTACTTTTAGCTTGAGAATTGTTAAGTGTGTCTTTACTTTTGGTTTTCTAACTCTATGTCTTTGTACATTTCATTATAATACCTTACTTTGTCATCTCAAACAGCCTTTTGAAATCTTATGTTCAGATCTTTTGCTTCACCACCCGAATTAACATGTGTCTAAGCTCTGGTACATGCAGGGAATGAAAAATTGAACAAGAATGGTGTTGCATTCATCGTCAAAAAGAACACATCCAGATCAGTCATGAGGTACAATGTTGTAAGTGATAGGATAATATCCATGCACCTACAGGAAAGCCCAGTTAATACCACTATTATTCAAATTTATGC
>NW_006408589.1:1271491-1282941 GCF_000296735.1 Chrysochloris asiatica
GGGCAGTAGCTGCACGCAGTGGTGGGCAAAAGTTCAAAATGCCAGTAATTCCTCAGTAGTGTGATTTTTTTAAAAAGCGAGTTCAGGAGGTTGAGGCCCTAAGTCTTATGATGATGGTTGGAAGGCTGTGGGTCCACTACAGGATGGTTTCTTTCATGAGATCTCCCTCCCTTGTCCCCGGACCTCCCCTTACCAGTGTAGTCTGGCCACAGTGGGGAACCGGAAGTCTTGACAACTTTTTAATTTATGCATAGGTTGCTGTTTAGGTAAGAAAATATTACACTGTAACAAAATATATCTGGATCAATAGCTGTACCTTAGATGCTCAGAAACTTTTAAGACCCCCCAGTTGCTACTCACCGAAGTAGGATGATGATAATTTCCTTTGAGGGTTGTGTTGTGCCAACTGACCTTGGTATACTCCAAGACTGTGATCTTAGTCCTAGGTCCTGTGGCTCATTTCCTAAAGGTGTTTGATTATGACTGAGAAATTGTCATAACTTTGGCCCCTGTGCACTTTACTACATTCATGGGTATATTTGTAGCAAGTATAAAATACATGTGTAGAAATATTCTTTGCCAAACCTATTTCTGGGTGTAGTCTCATTTGCCTTCCTACACCTGTTCAGCTTCTATGTCTATCTATGCATCAACTAAAAGATTGTTTATGTTACTGTTATTGCATAACTGTATATGCAATAGTATATATCTGTTGTCTTTAATGTTCGTGTTTCTCCCAGTCCTCCTTTGCCATGATCATTTTGTGCTGACTGTCCCTTACTGCATATTGCCTTCTCCTTCAACTAAATGTTTTGTACTGTGGTGGTCTGTGTGTTGCTGTGATGCTGGAAGCTCTGTCACTTGTATTGCAAATACTAGCAGGGTCACCCATGGTAGTCAGATTTAAGTGGAGCTTCCAGACTAAGATACACTAGGGATAAGAAGAAGCAGTCCACATCTGAAAAATTAACCCCTGAAAACTTCATGAGTAGCAGTAGAACATTGTCTTATGTAGCATCAGAAAATGGGTCAGTAGGATTGGAAACCACTCAAACTATGACTGGGGAAGAGCTGTCTCCTCAAAATAGAGTTGACCTTAATGATGTGGATATTGCAAAGTTCTCAGGCCCTTCATTGTGTGATGTGGCATGACTAAAAATGAGAAGAGCTACAAACATCCATTAATAATCAAAAGGTAGAATGCACAAAGCCTGAATCTAGGGAAATTAGAAGTCACATACAAAAATAAATTATTTGCCTACCTAATGAGTCACAATTATCATTAAATTTTATAAATTACTAGAGAGGTTGAATTTGTTAAAGTATTTATGGTCTACACAATCATTCTGTACTTTTGACAATTAACAATCACGTTGACTAATTTTCACACTTAGAGGCAACTGAATTAAAACCACTCAACCAACTTCCATCTAAATCTGGCTCACCTTGGCAAGTTTCCTTCTTATATCTTTAGACTACAATACAGAAGCATCAGCAGGGTTACCCATTGGCACTTTGGGAATGAAATTCATTTGGCAGATAGCTGTTGTGGCACAAATGATTAAGCACTTATCTATCAACCAAAATGTTGGCAGTCCAAACTGACCCCGAGGTACCTCAAAAGAAAGGCCTGGTGATCTGCTTCTGAGAACCGTATGAAAGCCCAGTTTAACTCTGACACACACAGGGCCACCAGGAGTCATAGTAACTCAGCAGAAACTGGTTTATTGTGTAGCAGGAACTTTTCTTTTTTCACTGTTAGGTTAATTTTTATAGAATATTGATAGTTTAATACTCTTATCCCCATTTCACTTAAGTCTTGTCCTAGATTAAGCATTCGGTCAATATTTGTCAATAGAAAAGTTGAGGGAAAGGATAAATGGGGGGCACAAGTCTAGAGCTCTCTCTCTACAACATTTGCAATTGGCACTAAATAAGCTGATAAAAAAAGTTGTCAACTATTAAGAGACTTCTTCAGGCTAACTGAAATTGAAAAAAATATTCTTAATTAAAATTGATATCCTGACAGCAATAATAATTCTGAAAGAAAGCTGAGATGTAGAAAATGTAAGATTTGATAGGCTTTGTGTTAAATACAGCAAAGCACTCCAGAGCACTCATTTGGTTCATTGTTGGTGGAATTATTTGAGCAAAACATCTTGTGCCTAAAAGCAACTGCAGGTGCAGGGAGAGAGGCTTGTAAGAATCTTTTGCCAAATTTCATCCTTCAAGTCCCCCAGAAGTTGGCACTGACTCTCTTCACTTGTGACTCTTTAGTCCCTGCTTTGATGGAGGAAACATTGTGACAGCTGTGAAGTTTTTTTGGCGAGTGTATCCTCTCAGGCAGATTTCCTGTTTCCTTTTATCCTCAGCAGATGCTAGAAAACATAGCTGGATACATCCCTGAGTTTACTATCTCATAGACAGACTCTCTACCTCAGAGATTAGAGACCAGAACTTCAAGATCTGCTTCCTATCACCACCTTCCCCTCATACATTAGACCATTCATGCATTCATCCCTTTTCACTATTTTAGCACCTGCTACATACCAAGGGGAGTCCTGGTGTGGGTGCTGTGGGTTAATGCACCAGACTGCAAAACCTTTTGAACTACAAGATCAGAGGTTCAAGCTCACCAGCTGCTCCTCAGAAACCCTATTCAGAGTCACTGTGGATCAGAACCGACTCAACAGCACAAACAAACATACCAAGGAGTTCTGGTAGCACAGTGGTTACAAGTCAGGTTGCTAACCTGAATCAGTTCAAAACTAGCAGCTGTTCCATGGGAGAAAGAGGAAGCTTTCTGCTTCTGTAAAGATTATAGCCTCCGAAACCCTGTACGGGGTAACTATGAGTCGGAATCAACTCCACGGCACGTAACCACTACCACCACATACCAAGCCACATACCAAACAAGGAACCCTGGTTAGCTGCCTGCTAACCACAAGGTCAACAGTTCCAATATGCGAGTTGTTCCAAGGGAGGAAGATTAGACTTTCTGCTCCTGTAAAAGATTTACAGTCTCAGAAACCCTATACAGGATTGTTATGAGTCTGAACTAACTGAAAGGCATACAACCACCACCATATACCATGCTATGGGATAAGCATTGGTCAGAAGTTCAAACCTATCAGCCCCTTCATGGGAGAAAGATTAAGCTATCTAGTCCAGTAAAGATATACAGCCTCAGAAAACCTGTAAAGGGTTGCTGTGAATCAAAATCGACTCACTGACATTGGGTTTACATACAAGTAGTAATTCTCTCGTAGCATAGTGGTTACAAATTGGGTTGCAAACCTTAAGGTCAGCAGTTCGAAACTACCAGCTATTCCATGGGAGAAAGATGAGGCTTTCTGCTCCCATAAAGATTTACAGCCTTGGAAACCCTGTACAGGGTCGCTGTGGGTCGGAACCAACTCCACGACACATAACAACAACAACTGTGAACCACAGAGTCCTTATGTGGTGCTATGGGTTAATGTGCTGGACTGCAAGGTCAGTTTGAACTGCAAGGTTGGTGGTTCAAGCTCACCAGCCACTCTTTGGAAACCCTGCACAGGGTAGTTATGAGTAGGAATGGACTCAACAGCACTTAACAACAACAACAACAATTGTGAACCATGAGCTCTATAGTTCAAACCCACCAACAACTCCTCATGAGAAAGATGAGGTTTTCTTCTCCCACAAAGACTTAAAGCCTCATAAATGCTTTAGGGGGTCACTCTGAGTCGAACCTGACTCAACAGAACTTAACAGCAACAACAAATGCTTAACTCATTCAGATGCCAACACCAAAGTTGGGAGGTTCCAGTTCACCCTAAGGTACCTGAGAAAAACGTAACCTACTCTCAAAGTATCACTTGGTAATCTACTTCCCAACAATCTGCCATCAACAATCCTATGGAATGCAGTCTCCATGAGCAAGAACCAACTTAATAGCAATTGATTTTACTGGTTACAAGGCAAGCACTGTGTTAGGAAGAGAAGGTGGGCATAGTCCTTGCCATCACAATGCTTACAGGTAATTGTTGTTGTTGCTAAATGCCATCACATTGGTTCTGACTCATAGAGACCCTTCATAGGGTTTCTGAGGAGGATTTGGTGGGTTTGAACTGTTGACCTTGCTGTTAACAGTCCAGTGCTTATCCTATAGACCCACATCTGGACTTCTACAAGTGATTTGTTATTGCTATTAAGTGCCTTTGAGTCAATTCCACACATTATAATGTTTTAGTCTAGAAAAAAAGGACTAGTGAGAGAGAGAGAGAGAGAGAGAAATAGATAGATGTTGTTAAGTTCTGTCAAGTCAACCCTGACTCATAGTGACCCTGTATAGGATTTCCAAGGAGCAGCTGGTGGATTTGAACTGCAGATCTTGTGGTAAGCAGTCCTGTGCTTATCCTAGAGCACCACACTAGGACTCCAATAGAATAGATAGGTGTTGTCAGGTGCTGTTGAGTAATTTCCAACTCATAGTGACCCTGTATAGGATTTCCAAGGAGCAACTGATAGGTTTAAACCACTGACCTTGTAGTTACAAGTCCAGTGCTTATCCTACAGTGTCACATGAGGACTGTTAGATAGATGATAAAGAGATAGATGATAGATAGATAGATAGATAGATAGATAGATAGATAGATAGATTTTTTTGTGATGCTGGAAGTAAAGCCACCAGTATTTTAAATACCAGGTGAACTGGTTTCTCCTGAGCTTCGATAGATTTACTTCAAAGGATTGGCTTGCAGCATTGTGGAGCTGACAAGTCTGAAATCCATAGGTCAGATGGCAGCCTCGATTTCATGCAGGATTGTGTCACAAGATTCATAGTTCAGACAAGTGAAAGGGTTCAGAGTATAAAAAGAAAGAGAATTCTGCCAAAACGTATCTTTATAGTCTGGAAGCAGACCATACCCTCCCTGCCTTTTCAACTGATTGATCACATTATATTAGATGTGGTGTGCTGTTTGATCAGCACTGGATTGCAAACCACAAGATCAGAAGTTAAAACCCACCAGCTGCTCCTTGGATCCTGTACAGGGTAGCTATGGGTCGAAATCCACTCAATGGCACTTAACAACAACCTTATAAAGAATGATTATATTGCATTGCCTATATCTACATTACATTGTAGAATAGCAAATAGTTTAGTGTTTGGCTAATCCACTAGGACCCACAGCCTAATCCAGTTGACAGATTAAATTAAGCACCACATGTAATCATTACCCTTATGATAAAAACGGTGAATAAAAAGTACAAAGTGCTGAGGGAAAAAAAAAGTAATAAGAAAAGTTAATTTCATTTGAAGGATCAGAGAGGCTTCCTTGGGAAGACAATTTTTTTAACTGAACTTTGAAAGCTAAGTGAAACTCAACTATATGTGCCAATTTAGGATGATAAGAACATTCAATATCAAGGTGAATTAAAAATAACAACTGATGGCTATAAATCCTATGTGTTTGGATTAGCTGGGAATGACTGATCTAAGCTGTGTGTGATTGATCTTAGCTGTATTGATTGCTCTTGAGTTTATTGGTTGGTCTTGGCTTTGTTGAATGATCTTGGCTGTATTGGTTGATCTTTCTGTGCTGATTGATCTTGGCTGGACTAGTTGACCTTAATTATGTGGTTTGACCTTGACTGCATTGGTTGATCTTGGCTGTGTTGGTTGATCTTGATTGGTTGGTCTTGACTGCACTAGTTGATCTTGGCTGTGCTCAGTTAATCTTGGTTGGGCTCTCTCATGTACCTGCAAGTCAGTTTGGCATTCTTCTCTAGCGTGGGTTTGGCTCAGTGGCCTCACTAGCCAGGTGAGGAGGAGTTGGATAGCCTATACCTCCTAACAGTGTCAGAGGGAGTGACACAAAAATGACCCCAGTGTTCACAGTAGTGGTGGCTGGTAGACTGACACCACAGGGGGAGGGGATATAGGGTTGGGGTAACCCATCACCAAGTGAGATAACTTGTCACCACCTCCTTCCACTATTATCTCACCCATTACCCACCAAAGGGTGTGGGCAGGTGGGCCACAGTGCTTGCCACTGGGCAAAGAGAAGAGTTTCTGCCTTTCAGAGACTTGGCTAGAAGATGCTTAGGAATGTGGAAGGACAAAGTTGTTCTATGCACTGGGGGAGGGGTTCATCAGCCAACCCTGCCCACAGCAGCCAGGGGAGTTGGCACCATGCGTTATTGTATTGGGTAGCATCAACCCTGGTGGCATCACTGGAGCATGGTAGCTGGAGAAACTCTGTTCCATGAGTTTTGTCATCCAAGGAGCAGTGTACTAACCCTGGTAAATCCACATCATGATAACAGCAGAAACACAAGAAAGTAGGCAGGAACTTGTAAAGTTACACCTGTGACTTCCATCACACTTAGTTGGTTAAAGTAAGTAAGAGGGTCAAGCCCAAGATACAAGGGGTAGGAAAATAAACTCCATCTTTAAAAGAATTGGTAAGTTACTTAGTAAAAGGTTCAATGAGTACAGGAGAGGTGACTAGTTTAGGTAATTAATATAATATGCCATCAATAGGAAGTTAATGAAGACTGTTAAGCAGGTGACTGACATGATCATTCAAGAAATTCTCCATACAGAGGCAAAAAAAAAAAAAAAAAAATCTACTTCTGGTAGAGCATGAATTAATCTATCATCCTAATCTCCCTACTTTCCCAACAAAAACACTTATTACCACAGAATCCCCTTAACTCTTCCATTTTATGCTTTCAGACCACCTTATGTCTGCCATATTGCAGATACGCCTCACTCTAGTCTTCAGCTTACCTCAGTTATTCACTTATCCTGTACTTTCCTCGGCCTCTGTCTCAGTCCATGGTCCTAGAGCCTAAAGCTGCTCTGTCTCTCCATGCCACCATCTCTGTGGTCACCTCTTCCCATCACCTCTTGCCATCTCACCTTGCTGTTTCACACTCTAGTCATAAACTTCCTTATTGATGGTCCTGGAATCTTCCATTTCTGCTTCTGAGATGGCTCCTCTCAAACCTAGTTGAATGACAAAACTAACCAATGCCAGCCTTAGAGTCCTATATATCTTAGTTGCATGGGCCCATCCAATCATTTTGTAGGGAGTTAGGTATTAGATAGAAAAGTCATATCAAGGAAACTCAAAGTGCTGCACCTAAAGCCAGCTTAGATCATTCCTGGGAAAAAATTCCAGATAAAGACTGAAGTAAGTTCCCCTTCATTACCTATTTTAGGACATTTGTTTGTGGTAAAAGTCTACAGCCTCTACCTGTCTGATGTAAAACCAGAATGGTGGAGAGTAAGAAATTGGATTCATACTTTTGGCCATGCAAATAATCCTAATTCAAAAGACTTTCTCCCCATTTCTGGGCCAGAGAAAGACTTTCTCCCCATTTCTTTTTTTCCAGCAATAGAAGTGGTCATTAAGTATTGTTGTCACTAAAACAAGATGACCTTTACTACATTAACAACAAGATCTGACTTTCCCATAGATTGTTTCTAATTATAATTATAATGGTTAGGTTTTTCCAAACACACTAGGTCCTAGACACCCCTTACACAGATTATTATGCTTAGTCTTCATAATTAACATAGTTGTTTCATGATCCCCATTTTATAGACCCGAACTAGGAAGAGCTGCATGGTTTGCCCAATGCTGTACAACTAGCCATTGGCAGAGCCTGTTTTGTTTCGTTGTACATCTAACACATTTAACTTCCTTACCAAACTAGCTCTAAAAATAAATCAGTTCAACCAAATGAAGAGGCTAGAAAACATTTAGAATATTTTTTTAGTTCTAAAATTCTAAATGACATGAAAATGAAACATTGAAGCATTTTGTATTATATTCTGAAATCAGGGAGCAATGCTCTTGTCTGGTATCCACTGTTTTAGAAGCTGCATTGCTCAGTAAATGCCTAAGGCTGCTCATGCAGAGCATATGCCACTAAGAACTACAACAAAATGTGCACAATCTATGATGACTACTACTGTGTCCTTAGCATCAGATCCTTGGAATTCCTCTCAGAAAATATGCATCTAGTAATAGCATTGGTTGTAATGAGGACTCAGGGCACGTGTGGTTTTCTGCTGTTTTCTCCTTGCCAGATGTGGAAGTGAATGTCTTCATCTGGGAAATTTTTGATAATTGCCGAAGATGACTATTATAGCTTTTTTCAGAAACAGGCTCATTTTTAGAAAGGAAAAAATAAAAAGGATTACATAATAGCCTAGTGGAAATTCACAGGCAGGCACAGCACACACGTTGGGTACTTATTTCTCCCGCTGAAAAGAGGCGTGAATAACAGTCAAAATCTTGGTTTTATGTTTCCAGATGGTAGGTATGTTTATGGTTAATTTTTTTTTTTTAACGAGCTGTATATCAAATAAATATTTCCAAAGACTTCATTGAAAATGACAAAGCTAAAAATGCTTAATAGAGTGTCTAATTTAATGTTGCTGTTAAATTCTATCGAGTTGATTCCAACTCATAGTGACCCTGTACATGGTTTCCAAGGATCTGCTGGTGGGTTTGAACTGCTGACCTTATGACTGGCAGTCTAGTGCCATTCCTACCAAAAAACAAAGGAGCTGGTGATGATTCAAAGCCTGAGTGTTTCCCCAGATCTTCTGTTATTCTATTGGAATCTGTGTCAGCCCCCCTCCTCTCTGATAATTCATTCTCTTCTTGGCTGACACTTCTTTCCTCTACCCCACTGCCTACCATAGGGCATTCTTAACACAGTGCCTGAGTGGTGCAAGTTGTTAACATGACTGCCACCAAAAAGGTTGGAAGGTCACATCTACCCCAGAGGTGTCTTAGAAGAGAGGTATGGCAATCTACTTCTGAAAAATCAATCATTGAAAACTCTATGGAACACAGTTCTACTCTGACAGAAAGGAAGTCACCATTAGTTGAAGTCACATTGATAACAGCTGGTTATGCTTAACTATCCCTTCCTTTTTTTCTACCCTCTCTCCTTTGCAGGGACCCTCGCTGTCCTTATTTCAATTGTTGTTTATTGTGTAGGTGGAGTCACACCCATTAGCTCTCATCAAAGCTCCAGCCTGAGGTTTCCAATTGTTCACTCAAAATTTGCAAACCCAATTTATTCAATAAATCCTTTAAGCCATTTCACAAACTTTTTTTTGAAAGCCTTTTATGTTGCAGGCATTTTAAACTTCTCATGCACTTCTTATTGTGTTATGCCACTGAGCTAATGGAACTGTTTGTTATAGCAACTAGTCTAGCTTGACAAAGCAGGTGATCAGTAAATCTTTGGGAATAAACAGTTTAGTTAATGCTAATTGAAAGAGATGGTCTCATTCACTCTTCTCAAAGTTGGCAATCCAAGTGGGGAAGCCTGAGGACAGTGGGCTCCTGGCAGCAGCTGAAGGGAGCAGTAAAATGATATGAGCACCAATTTTATTTCATTCCCAGCATTGCCCAAATCCAACCATACCATCAGCCCTAAAAACACAGCCTGTCTGATTTAAATTGCTTTTGCAGAAATATGACCACATTGCCCTAATCCTGTCCTCAATAAAAATGGAAAAGACTTGGCCACCTGCCTGCATCTCATATCCACTGTTATAGGAATCCTGGTGTGACACTGTAAGATAAGCACTGGACTGCTGTCTGCAAGGTCTGTAGTTAAAACCTACTAGTCATTCCTTGAAAATCCTACACAGGATCTCCATGAGCCAGAACTAACTCAACAGCTCTTAACAGCACTAATATCCATTGCTGTGAATTCAATTCTGACTCACAGTGAGCCCATGTTGTTGTTGTTGCTGTTAAGTGATGTTGAATCAGTTCCAACCCATAGCAACCCTGTATAGGGTTTCCAAGGAGATACTAGTGAGCTTGAGCTGCCAGCCTTCTGGTCCAAACCAATTTTTCAGTCCAGCATATTAACCCACAGTGCCTCACCAGGACTTCAGTGACCTTATAGGACAAAGTAAAACTGCCCCATAGGGTTTCCAAGACTGAAGTATGTATGGAAGTTGACTGGCACATCTTTTTCCTGGCTGGTGCATGGGAATAGTTTTGACCATTGTGGCACCAGAGTCCCTACTTTTCATACACTTGCTGGTTATTATTAAGTGGTCCCCTTCACCTTCTCTCTCAAGTTCTTGTTTCAGTTCATAAATCAGTATGGAAACCAGCTTTGCAATTTCAGTCCTGTGGCAAATTAAGCAGTTTTGCTAGAGCATGAGACACAGCAGGAGAATCAGAAGCTGGGGCAGAGTCACTACGAAGTAAGTGATTTCTTCCAGAGCTGGCTGGCAGATTATTCTGTAGCCTCCTTCTGGAAAGAGAGAGTCTGGGACAGGCCACAGCCCAAAGATTGTCATATGATAGCAGTTAGAGAGTAAAGTGCTAAGCACTAACTTTATATCAGGTAGTTTATGATCTTGATATTATGTAATCTTGACAAAAAAAAAAAAAAAAACATAAACAAAAACATTGCTGTCAAGTCAATTCTGAGTCACAGCGATACTAAAGGAAATAGGAGAACAGCTCTGCAGAGTTTCCAAAGCTGTAATCTTTACGGAAAGAGACTTGCACATCTTTTTTCTTTGAGAAATAGTGGGTTTAAACCACTAATCTTTCATTTAGCAGACAAGCACTTAAGTAACTGTTAATATTCTCATTTCACATATGAGAAAACTGAGATGCAGATTGAGGAAGTCACTTCCAGAAAGTCACATGAGTAATACAAGAGGGCTTCAAAAAGTTTATAGAAAAATAAAATTGATAAATAATAAAAATTTCCACAAACTTTTTGAATCCTCCTTGCATTATTCAGTCATAAAGGGAAATGAAGTTCTGATACATGTTACAGCATGAATGAACCTTGACAACGCTATACTGAGTGAAATTTGTCAGGCAGAAAAGGACAAATATTATATGATCCCATTTATATGAAATATCTAGAATAAGCAAATTGATAGGGACAGAAAGTAGATTGATGATTATCATAGGAGAGGGTAGTGGGGAGCTGTGAAACTTAGTGAATACAGAGTTTCTATTTGGGATGATGAAAGCGTTTTAAAAATAGATGATAATGATGATTATACCACATGGCAATGAGTCTGGTACTGATATATATTGCTGTTGGTCAGTGCCATAGAGTTGGTACCAGAAACACTGCCATGATACTACAGTCATCGCCATCATCTATTTCTAAAACCTTGTCATCATCCCAAACAGAAACTCTGCATCCAGTAAACACCAATGCCTACTCCTCTCCCTCTAGCCTGTGATAACCACTAATCTGCCTCTGTCCCTATGAATTAGCTTGTTGTATATATGGCACTTTAAATAAACACCGGACCACAAAGTTGTTTGAATTGCAAGGTTGACTCATCAGCCACTCCTTGGAAACCCTATACAGGGTTGCTGTGAGTCTGAGTCGGAACTGACTGATAGCACTTAACAACATATACATATACCACCCACATTGCA
>NW_006408589.1:1283361-1285040 GCF_000296735.1 Chrysochloris asiatica
AACAACAACAACAACACAGTGACTGTACAATAAGCACTGGACTGTGAACCACAAGATCCACCAGCCAGTCACTCTGCAGAAGAAAGATGGGGCTTTCTGCTCTCCCAAACCCTATACAGAATCAACTATGACTCTGAACCAATTGGATGGCTATTATCAACAACAAATGACATCGCAGGCGAAATCACCAATGGTTTGGATTTCCTCCTCCCTTGTACCACCTAATTCTACTCTCGTGTGCCAACTGATTCCCTATGTAGTTTCTTGAAAATGCAGCATCAGTTTAAAAAATGAAGAGGGTATCATTTCTCTTACAGGTTTCGATGAAGAATCAATGGGATCACATGTATTCAAGTTCTTTAAAAGGTGTAAAGTTCTGCTCAGCTGTGACAGGATATGATTATCTGGAATCCTGGTGTTGCACTGTAAGATAAGCAGTGGACTGCTAATGGCAAAGCCAGTGGTTCAAACCCACGAGCTGCTCCTTGTAAACCCTATTTGGTAGCTATGAGTCAGAAATGACTCTGTGACCCTTAACACTATTTTGCTGGTGAAATACTTAACAAGATGTTTTCATTTTCTAGTGCTACTATAATATAAATGCCACTAGTGGGTGGCTGTAAAGAACAGAAACTTATTTTCTCAAAGTCCTGTCAAATACAAATTCAAATCAAAGTCTCAGATGTGACGAGCCCTTCCATGTTAGTAACTCTGGACATTCTTGGTTCTTGACATTCCTTGACCTGTAGATCCTCACATAGCATCTCTTCCCCAGTGTGTGTATGCCTCTGTGTCTAATCTACTCTTCATAAGTCAGAAGTGATTAGGTTTATGATTTATACTGGTATGGCCTGACCAACATAACAGGAGAAAAATCTTATTTCAAAACAGGATGATATACCAGGGTTAGAATTTGAAAATGTATTTGAGGAATGGGTCACAATTTAATCCATAACACATACTCTAACAGCACAGTCTCTGTCAAAGAGACTCAGTTTAGTGACAAAATTATTTTCCAATGAACTCTAGTTTTTCACCTGTATTTCTTAAGCACAGTGAAGCAGCACCTTTTAATGCCTTCTTTCTGGTGTCTGATCCCACATAATTTGTTTATACCCTGCTCCTAGTCCTGGCTTGCAGCTCCCAAATTCTAAAAACATTACCCTCTCCATCCTTTCGCCTTCTATTCTTCTGTCTCCCCTGTCCCATTTCTGCCCACCTCCACATTCTATCTTCCTTTCCCTGCCCTTACCCATCTGTTATAGAATTTAAGTAAATCACCCAGCCAAAGTGGAAGTGACAATGAATTGACTACCCTTTCTAGTTGCAGGGGGAAGAGGAAACACAGAGTGCAATTTGTGTGTTATCATTTTGTTCCATTATCAGGAATGTGTCCCTGTTAAACTTTTCAATGGTACAGGGTTGATTTAATAAAAAGACAATGTTAAAAGCACAGACAGTAAGAGCTGCATTTAAATACCAAATCTGGTAAATGCTAACTGAGAATGGTGTTTAATTTCTTGGAAACTCTGAATGTTTATCAGCAAAATGAGAATTGTTGTTGTTATTGTTATTGTTAAGTGCCATCAAGTCAATTCCAATGCATTGTTGTTGCTGTTAGGTGCCATCAAGTTGGTGCAGAATCATAGTGTCCTTATGCACAGCAGAACGAAGCACTG
>NW_006408589.1:1286081-1294284 GCF_000296735.1 Chrysochloris asiatica
GGAAGGAATACACAGAACCACTGTACCCAAAGGAAATGGTTAATGTTCAACTGTTTCAAGAAGTAGCATATGAACAAGAGCCAATGATATTGAAGGAGGAAGTCCAAGGTGCATTGAAGGAATTGGACAAGAACAAGGCACCAAAAATTGATGGAATAAAAATGGAAATCTTTCAAGAAAGTGAGGCGGCACAGGAGGCGCTCAGAAGATAACGATCTGGCCAACTGATTGGAAGAGATCCATTATTAGTGCCCATTCCAAAGAAAGGTGATCCAACAGAATGTGGAAATCATCGGACAATCTCTTTGATATCCCATATGAGCAAACTTTTACAATAGGTAATACAGAAATGGCTACAAGCATACATTGACAGAGAACTTCCAGAGGTTCAAGCTGGGTTCACAAGAGGCCATGGAACAAGGGATATCATTGCTGATGTCTGATGGATCTTGGCTGAAAGCAGAGAATATCAGAAAGATGTTTACCTGTGCTTTATTGACTACACAAAGACTTTAGATTTTGTGGATCATGACAAGCTATGGACAATATTGTTAAGTGTGAGTATTCTGAAACACTTAATTCTGCTCATGAGGAATCTGTACCTGGACCAAGAGGCTGTTGTTCGAACAGAACATGGGAACACTGAAGGGCTCAAAATTAAGAAAGGTGTGCGACAAGATTGTATTGTTGTTGTTAGGTGCCATCAAATCAATACCAACTCATAGTGACCCTATGAACAACAGAAAAAAACACTGCCCAGTCCTGGACCAACCTCATAATTGTGGCTACACCTGAGCCCAATCCATCTCATTGGGGGTCTTCTTCTTTTTCTCCTACCTTCCACTTTACAAGCATGTTATCCTTCTCCAATGACTGGTCCCTCCTGATAATATGTCCAAAGTATGAGAGACAAAGTTTGGTCATCCTAGCTTCTAAGGAGCACTCTGGCTGTACTTCTTCCAACACAGATCTGTTTGTTCCTAGGGCAGTCCAAGGTACTTTTAATATTCTCCTCCAACACCATAATTCAAATGCATCAATTCATTAGCAATCCTGTACAGGGTTTCTTAGAAGTAGCAGATGAATTTACAATTCAAACTGACCTTGTGGTCCAGTACATTATCCCACAGCATGATACTAGGAATACAAATGCACATTTCACAGGTAGGTTGAGGATTAAATGAGATAACAAATGTAAATCATTTTTCAGTATTCCACAGTCTCATTAAAACAAAGAAGATTCAAAGCATGTCAACAGAATGCAAATTTATTTATTTATTTATTCCTGTAGTGTCCTTTTAAATTCATTCTTTAAGGTGAGTTCTTCCCCTAACCCTGGAGGAAATTGAGGACAGACCACAAGATTTTTCTGATCATCCTTTGGTGATAAAAACCCCTTCATTCCATCTGATTCTCCAAATCATCTTATTATGACAGTTGCCTGATTATGCATGTAAAAGCTGGACAACGAATGAGGAAGACTGAGAAAGTACTGATACCCTTGAACTATGGTGCTGGAGAAGGATATTAACTATACTGTGGCCTTCCAGAACAAACAAATCTGTATTGGAAAAAATACAGGCAGAATCTTCTTAGATGTGTCCTCAGAAACTAAGTGCTCCTGAAGAAGGACATCATATGTGATAAAGTAAACAGTGAATAAAAGGGAGACCCCCAACAAGATGGACTGACACAGTAACTGCAACAGTGGAACCAGTAACATAACAGTTGAGAAGATGGCACAGAAGCAGACAGTGTTTTTCTTTCTGTTGTACCAAAGGTTATTATGAGACAGAACTGAATGCACAGCAGCTAACAACAACAGTCCCATGTAGGGGAGCCCTGGCCTGCTCACACAAAGCTTGGTTGTTTGACCCACCCAGTGGCTCCTTGGGAGAAACACTTAACAATCTACTTATGCAAAGATTACAGTCAAGAAAACTCTATGGTGCCATTCTACTCTGTAGCACACGAGTTAGCAATGAGTCAAATCAACGTAATGGCACCTAATAACAACAGTTCCATGTAAACTAAACCAACCCCATTGCCATCAAGTTGATTCTGACTCATGGAATCCCATACGCTACGGAGTAGAAGAATTACTTCATGATGCTTTCTTGGCTGTGATCTTTATGGAAGCAGATTGCCAGGTCTTTCTTCAGTGCTTCTGGATGGGTTCAAAACACTAAATTTTAGGTTAGTAACCAATGAAACACAGTGCCATCAAGTCTATTTCAACTTATAATATCCCATAGAACAGAGTAGAACTACTCTTAGAGTCCCCAAGCCTGTAATCTTTCACAGAAGCATACTGCCACATGTTTTTCACACAGAGTAGCTGGTGGTTAGAACCACCAACCTTTGGTTAGCACCTGAATGCTTAACCACTGTGCTACCAGAGCTCCTTTTAGATTAATAACCAAACACAAACTAAGCATAATTTTCTCCCAGTTTCTGTCAGTGGAGACAGCTGGTTTCTTTTCTCTTGCTTGTCACATACTTCTAGCCCTCTTCTCCAGTCTTACCAATCTAGGTTTCTGTCCTTCTACCGTGGGAGCTTTGGGGTCCTGGTGTGGTACAGTGAATTAATGCACTGGACTGCAAGTTGGAACCTCAAGGTCAGCAGTTCAAACTCACAAGCTGCTCCTCAGAAACTCTATACCGGGTCATTATGGATCGGAACCTACTCAATGGCACTTAACAACAACAGCAGTGTGGGAGCATTAAGAGTGGGGAGGAAGGGAACAAGAAAAGTTTAGCTTGACTAGTAAAGTTATTTTTTTAAACAATTTTTTAAACAAATTGATTGATTTTTTTTTTTTTAACAAATTGATTATCTCATGTAACACTTTTGTCAATTCTTTAGAGGCTCTTCCACTCTCATTGCTACCAATTGGATGCTCCCCAGTTTCTAAAAGACTTCATAATCTTCAGTTTCCCAAAGGTTTAAACTCAAAAGATTTGCTTGGCTTTGTTATGGAATAAATTGTGTCCCTCCGAAAGATGTTGAAATCCTAGCCTTTGTACCTACAAGGACACTACAAGACACAAACGTTTTGTAACTGGCTGCTAACCTAAAGATTAGTGGCTTGAACCCGCATGGTGGTGCCTTCGAAGAAAGTCCTGGTGACCTGCTTCTATAAAGACCACAATAAGCAAACAAACAAAAAACACCCTATTGAGCAGTTTTATTCTGTAACATATGAGTGACCATGAGTTGAAATCAACCAACAGTTATAGATTTGGTTTAAGTTTGGTGCCTAGAAATACAACCTTTTTTGGAAATAGGGGTCTTCTTTTGTTATGATCGTATCAGAATAGGGTAGTTCCTAAACATAATCTGTTCTAAATCATGTAGTATAAAAAGAGCAGAAGAGACAAAGAGACACACAGACAGAGGGAAATACTATGTGAAGACAGACAACCATGACTGGTGTATCTACAAGCCCAGGAACACAAAGTAATATGTGCAATTATTAGACGCTGAAATAGACAAAGAAGAGCCTTCCCCTAGTCTTGACTAACTTTCTGACCTGTGAACAAATGCATTTCAGTTCTTTAAAAGTCACTTACTTTTGATATATGAAAGGGCTTCTAAAACTTCTTGGAAAAATGCCATTATCTTTTCATTCCATTTTATATGAACTTTTAAAGGCCCTTCACATTCTGTTAGAGCAGCTCTAGGAGACTAACACAGCCTTCAAGAATAGAATTCATCTCACTTCCCCAGCCATCTCCACTGTAGCTACCTGCAAGTTCCAGGTGTATGATGCTCTTACTAACAAAAGGGGGATTTGTAAATATTGATTCCCCCACATAGAACCTACTTATCCCTCTTCTACCTCAGGCAAAGATCTTTCAAGAAGAAATAAAGTAAAATACCATAGGACCAAGGGGCTATTACAGTTATGTGAGGAAATAAAGTAGTCAAAAATAGTGTCAGGGCAGCTGGCTAACCATTTTGGGGGGAAAAAGAAACAATGTGAAATTTCTGTCTCACACCTCAATGAGTGTGAAATCGTATTTTGCTTTTCTTTGATTGTAACAAGGCTGAATGCATTTCTTATTTATTCACTGTTGAGTTTTCATTTTTGAGACTGCTTATTGGCTACCTGTCAATCAATAAGATTTTATATACTATGACTTCAATTCATTATAATGCATACTGTATTCTCCCTACTCCACCTCCATTTATTTGCTCATGTCTTAGTTTTTCCCATGGCAATGTTGAAGAGGAGTCCTCGTGGGTGATGTAGGATAATCACTGAGCCACAAGGTCAGTTTGAAGTGCAAGGTCAGTGGTTCAAACCCACCAACCACTTTCAGAAAAATATTCAGGGTCACTATGAGTCAGAAATTACTAGATGACATTTAATAACAGTAACAACAATGGTAAATAAACTATAAATTTTAAATTGAATATAACAAAATTCCTTTATTTTTCTGTGTATAACTTTTTATTTTGATGTAATGCTTTGAATTTAATTGAAGTTCTTATCTTACTCATGAATATGTTAGTTGTTTTCAAAATTCACTTTGGACCCTTTAACTCATCAGAGATAGAAGGCTCCAAGGAGCTCTGGTAGCATAGTGGTTACAAATCAGGCTGCAAACCTCAAGGTCAGGAGTTCGAAACTAACAGCTGTTCTGTGGGCGAAAGATGAAGCTTTCTGCTCCCATAAAGATTTACAGCCTCGGAAACCCTGTTACAGGGTCGCTATGAGTCGGTTCCGACTCCATGGCACATAACCAACACCAACCACCACCACCAGAAGGATCCAAGGTACAATAAACCCTGCCAAGTAAACAATGTTCACCATATACCCCAAAAACAGTTGCTATCAAGTTGGTTTCAAATAACACCAATCTCGGTTGACAGAGTGGGAATACCCCTGGGGCTTATTAGGCTGTGATCTTTTTACTGGAACAGGTCACTAGGTGTTTCTCCTGCAGAGCCACTGGTGGGTTCAAGCTGCCAGCCTTTCGATTAGCAGTTAACTATTTCATCACCATGGTCCTTTCTTAATTATACTCACTCGCACCAAATCAATTACAACTCAGAAACACTATATAAGGTTTCCAAGATTGTAAATTTTTATGGGTGCAGACAGCCTCATCTTTCTTTCAAGAAAAATGACTGATGAGTTTGAACCATCAGCCTTGTTGCTAGCAGCCCAAAGCCAATGCCTAGTTCACAGTGACATCTGGGCTCCTTTCCTAATCCTTGTTGGTGTTACTTAGTGTTGTTCTGATTCACAGCAACCCTGTATAGATAGGGTTTCCAAGGAGCTCTGTGTTGGTGGATTTGAACGGCTGACCTTATGATTGGTACTCCAGTGCTGATCCTACAACATCACACACCATAGACAGGTGTAAAGATGTTGGATTTGAGCTCTACTTTCCATATTGTATCATTCCTGCCTCCCACCTGGTTCTAGAGAACCTAGAGTCAGGGAAAAGAAGAGTATGAGGTGTCGTCAAGGCAGTCCCATGCCCATCCTTGCCTGTGCTCCTATGTACTAGAGACAGAAGAGAGTAAGGAGGCCTTAGTCCGATGGCCAGCAGGTTAATGGGTAAGGGTAAAGCAATAAGCAGAACCCTTCCCTTCATCTCCCTTTGGCCAGTGAGGTGCCCTGGCCTCCCTAGTCCAGTTGGAAGTGTAGTTCTTGTTGTTGTTAAGTGTTGTGGAGTCACTTACAACTCATAATGACCCTGTATGGGGTTTCTGAGGAGTGACTGGTGAGTCTGCACCTCCAGTTTAGTGGTTAGCAGTCCAGTGCTTATCCTACAATGCCACACCAGGACTCCGTGAGACTGATGTGTTGCCTTCTGTGCTTAAGGAGGTGCATGGAGCACAGTGTAATCCTCCACTGGCACTGAAAAGCTGTTTAGGAAGTTGTTTATTTAATCAGCAGGGAGGTCAGCTATTTACAAGCTAACAACCCAAAGAAACAGCTCCTTTCCCATCCAGATCCAATAAGCCTGCTAAAAGGAAGCTTTCCCAGGTCCTTAGGCCTTTTCCCTTAGCTCAACCCTGTTCTCAGCAGGTAGCAGAACCCCATTCTCAGTAATAATAATAACTCACATTTGGAAACTACTTTGCAATTAGCAATGGGCTTCCACCTTCATTATCCTATTTAATCAATGAGGGTTGCTGGTTTGGATGCTGGTATGTGGATTTGGTAACCATGCTGTCCCAGCGCTGGAAAGAAAAGACTTCCAGGATCAGGCTCTGTGTTGTCAGGATGATTAAGGCTCACATGGAGTGTGCAGTGAGAGGTTTTAAGGGACATTATAGTTTCCACCTACCAAGCATCCATGCCTGTCTTTTTGGCTGACCCTTCATTTCTCTTTGTAGTACCCAATATCAACAACTAGATAAAGCCTTCAGTCTTGATGGAATGTTATCCAAGATGTGCACTCTTTTTGGTCATGGTGAGATATTAAGAAAGGCTACCTAGGTGATTTCCACCCAGAAATTTGTAGTTTGTATTTTCATCTGAACCACACAAAAGATACATCCTGAGAGTCCTTGGCCTTGTCTCAGCTCTCCTAATGACCTTGTTGTCCTTTAATGCAGGAAACAACAAAGTAGCTCCATTTATTTAGTCTTTAATTTCTTTCCATGAAGTTTGGTAATATGCAGGGTACAAGTCTTACACTTCTTTCGTTAAATTTATTCTTAAGTATTTTATTTGAGGGCAGAGTGGTTAAGGTGTTTGACTGTTCACTGAAAAGTCAGTGGTTCAAATCCACCAAGCCAGTCTAAAGGAGAAAGATGTGACAATCCACTTCTATAAAGATTTTGTGGTGGTGTGCAATTGAGTCATTTCTGACTCATAGCGACCCTGTATAAGGTTTCCAAGGCTGTAACTGTTTACAATGGTGGAAGACTGTAGAAGAATTGATGCATTTGAGTTATGGTGTTGGAGGAAAATATTTAAAGTACCTTGGGTTACCAAAAGAACAAAGAAATATGTGCTGAGGGAAGTATAGACAGAAGCTTCTTGGAAGTCGGGATGACCAGACTTCATCTCTCATACTTCAGACATAGTGTCACAAGGGACCAGTCCCTGGAGAAAGACATCATGCTTGGTAAAGAGGAGGGTCAGATAAAAAGAGGAAAACCACCAAGGAGATGGATTAGCACAGCAGCAGCAAAAATGGGCTCAAGGTAACAATGATTGTGAGGTTTGCTCAGGACTTGGCAGTACTGTGTTCTGTTGTTCATAGGATCATTATGAGTTGGTAATGACTTGGTGGTACCTGGTAACAACAACAACAAAATCAGGAGGGTCCGGTCCCTAGAGAAAGTTCTCATGTTTTGTATACTCGAGAGTCAGCAAAAAAGATGAAGACTCCCAATGAGATGGATTGGCACAGTGGAAGCTGTAATGAGCTCAATAATAACAATTGTGAGGTTGGCACAGAACCAGGCAATATTTTGTTTTGTCTTGCATGGGTTTGCTATGAGTTGGAACCAACTTGAAGGCACCCAACAATAATAACAATTGCACTGATTGGAGTCCTGATGTGGTACTGTAGGATAAACACTGGACTGCTAACCAAAAGATCGGTGGTTGAAACACACCAACTGCTCTTTGAAAATCCTATACAGAGTTGTTACATGTCTAACTGACTTGACAAATAACAATTTGTAACAATTTTTAGAAATAACAACAATTACATTGAGTTATTTTCATGTTGAACCAATCTTTCATTCCTTGGATAAATCCCACTTGTTCATGGTGCATAACTTATAATATATATAGTAATGGATTCAATATTATCTCCCCATTATTCAGCCCATAATTATAATGTACCCCCAATGTATTGCATTAAATAAATCTACTGCACAAGACCTCTTTAAAGTGTTCAAGAGCAAAGATACTGTTTGAGGATTAAGATGCACCTGAACCAAACCATGGTATTTTCAATAATCTCATATGCTTGTGAAGGTTGAACAGTGAATAAGGGGCACATACTGCTTCCAATAAATTGGACACACAAGCAGAACTTGCTTGCTTTTTGCCGGGTCTGGAGCCTGAGACTAACTTGTCATCCAACCTCTGGTTCTTTGAACTCAAGCCAATGGTCTGCTGTATTGCCTGCTAATTCTGGAAGTCATCAGTAGTCTTCCATCTTACCCGTCAGCCTTGGATTCATTAGACTTTGCAGTCAGAAGCCTGCCATCTGACCTGCC
>NW_006408589.1:1294924-1302669 GCF_000296735.1 Chrysochloris asiatica
GTGGTTCTAGAGAAATAAAATCATGAAAGTGGGTTTTTAAAATTGGTTCTCAAGTCTGACTTGTTTTAAAGGCACTGGTAGCTGTGCTTCCAACACACTGCTAATCCATGACAAGAGGTGGCAAAGTTAATACGCGAAATACCACCTTCTGAAGACCAAGTATTGGTGAGAAGCAAGACTCTAGAAAATGATCATGTGTTTGATAATTTTCTGAAATTTTGTCAAGATGAAAAGAGTAGAAAAGCTGATTGGTTGGTCCAGTGGGTCAAGTGGTAAAGAAAAGAGACCAGCTCAGGGTTTTGAAGTTACACCTCAAGCAAAGCAAAAAAAAAAAAAAAAAAAGCATAAAATTTCTACTTGCACCCTAAAGGAGCCTTATTTCTTGTAGTAACAGAGCTAATATTGCTGAAAACCTAACCCAGAGTCTTATCATAAAAGTAAGTGAATTACAATGCCTACTTAATTCCCAACCTCAAATGGTGTCTGACGTTAATGAGGGAATTGATTGGGAAGAAATGGGATCCTGAACTTGGGATGGTAACAGTCAGGAAGTTGGGAATATCGGACCCTTAAATTCAGTTGAATCCCTCTTGCTGATAGTACCACCACTCCCATCTGAAGAGATTATTCCACCCATTGTCTGCTGATTGATTATCTGTAAAATCATTATTCTCTCTGCCCACACTTGATTATAAACCCAACTGTGCCTGTTGTGATAGTGTGGGAGGCATTGTCTGGGGTATCGCCTGTGGCAGTTGTCTTGCAAGACATTGCTGAATTGTCCCCAGGAAACACCTCCACCAATTATTGCTTCTAGACCTATAACTAAACTTAAGTCCCAGTGAGCCCAAAGGGGAAATACAAATTATGACTCAAGAAGAAGTATGCTACACTCCAAAAGAACTGCCTGATCTTTCTACTATGTACAGAATGTCTATTAAGGTGTTGGATAATGATGCAAGGAACACAAGGTTGGATCAGTCTGCATTTATTGATATTGAGTCACTAAGTATAGATTCTTCATTCAAAGTTCGAAGGTTAGGAGAAGATCTAGTAGTTTATTTGATTGACCCACTGAAGCATGGACTATATGGTGGTCCACAATACATCAAGCTGAAGTACCAGACCTGCCATGCTGTACTATAAAGAAAGGTACACAGAGTCTTCAAAAAACTGAAATATTTGAGTAAATTTATTAGGCTAAATCTATAGATTTACAAATGGAGAACCAGAGGACACATATTTTATCATAGCAGTGATGGTGGTAGTGTGTCGTGGAGTCGGTTCTGACTCATAGTGATCCTGTATAGGGTTTCTGAGGCTATAAGTCTTTACAGGAACAGAAAGCCTCATCTTTCTCCCATGGAACAGCTGGTAGTTTCGAACTACCACACGCTACCAGAGCTCCTTTTTATCAGTGAAGAATAAATTTGTGGAGGCAGCCCTGGCCACACTGAAGACCGCTATGATTGCTATTTTACGTGAGTTGGCACTTTGAACTCACCAGTCGCTTCTGTGAAACCCTATACAGGGCCACTCTGGGTCAGAACCAATTCAACGACACTAAACAACACCAACACTGCCCTAATTGAATCAAGACACCTAACTATAAAGGGGCTGATTAGACATTGTGGTGGTAGGGGCATAGTTGTTGTTAAGTGCAGTCATGTCAGTTCCAACCCATAGCAACTCTGCATAGGGTTTCTGAGGGGTGTTGGTGAACTTGAGTTGCTCTCTGTGGTTCAAACTAACTTTGCAGTCCAACACATTAGCCCACAATGCCATACCAGGACTCCAGGAGCATAGTTGTTGTTGTTGTTAAGTGCCGTCGAGTCGGTTCCAACCCATAGCAACCCTGTATAGGGTTGCCGAGGAGAGGCTAGTGAACTTGAACCACCAACCTTGCAGTTCAAACAGCTTTGCAGTTTGGCATATTAACCCACAGTGCCACACCAGGACTCCAGGAGCATACTAGCAGCATTTAATTAATAAATATAAAGTTATAATAATGGACATCAATAGTAATCAGAATGGTCTGACTCATGTGGACTTAGGCAGGATGTCCCTAGGAGTGCAGCAGATGGGAAGCCTACTAAATATTGACTTGATCTGTATGAAAGGACAAATTCTATGTCAAGTGGACTAAAGTCTAACCTGAATTTCCAGAATAGAGTGACAGCCTCTCAAACAATTCCCAGGCTTGAATCAGTTTACAGACTCACAACCCCTTGAATGAAGAGAGGAGGTCCGCTTGAGGAAAGACCCCATTACAACACACTGTTACTTTTTCTTCTAGCCTTCCCCAAGTGATCTGCAGCCTTATACAAAAGTTACTGTTCAGTGGAGCAAAGGAAATAATCAGACTTTTTGAGACTTACTAGACATGGACTCTGAATTGATGTTAATTCCTGGACACCCAACACATCACTGTGGCTCTTCAATCAGAATGGAGGCTTATGGAGGTCAACTTATTAATGGAGTCTAAGCCAAGGTTCATTTCACAGTGGGTCTGGTGGGGCTCCAAATACATCCTGTAGTGATTTCCCCAGTTCCAGAAAACATAATTGAAATAGATATACTTAGCAACTGGCAAAATCTACACAAAGGATTCCTGACATGTGGAATAAGGGCTATTAGGGTAGGAAAAAAGAGTGCTGGTATTGTACTGGTTACAAGTCGGGCTGCTAACTTCAAGATCAGTAGTTCAAAACTAACAGCCATTCTGCAGGAGAAAGATGAAGCTTTCTGCATCCATAAATATTCAGAGCCATAAATATCCATAAATGTTCAGAAACCCTATGCAGAGTCACTATGAGTCAGAACCAACTCCAGGGCACATAACCACCACCAACAAACACCATGCTAGGAAAAGTCATGTAGAAGCCATTACAACTGCCTCTACCACCACTCATTTGTCAGTATGTAGTACTATGGTGGCTTGTGTGTTGCTGTGATGTTGAAAGCCATGCCACCAGTATTATAAATACCAGCAGGGTCACCCATAGTAGACAGGTTTCAGCGGAGCTTCCAGACTAAGACAGACTAGGAAGAAGGAAAGATGGAAAACCTTATGAATAGCAACAGAACATTTTCAGATATAGTGCCAGAAGATGTGCCCCTCAAGTCGGAAGGCACTCAAAATGCTAATGTGTAAGAGCTGCATTCTAAAAGTAGAGTTGACCATAATGATGTAAATGGAGTAAAGCTTTTGGAAACTTCATTTGCTGTTGAGGCACGACTTAAAATGAGGTGAAAGAGCTATAAACATCTACTAATAATCAGAACATAGAATGTACCAAGTATGAATTTAGGAAAATCGGAAGTTGTGAAAAATGAAATAAAACACATGAAGATTGATATATAGCATTAGTGACCTGAAATAAACTGATATTGGCCATTTAAAATCAGACAATCATATGGTTTACTATGCTGGTGACAACAAATTGAAGAGGAATGATGTCGCATTCACTGTCAAAAGAATATTTCAAGATCTATCTTGAAGCACAATGCTTTCTGTGATAGGATAATATCCAAATGTCTACAACAACCTCACAACTGGACCAATAAATAACATAATTATAGATGAAGAAAATATTGAAGTTGTCAAAGATTTCAGTTTGCTTGAATCCACAATCAACACTAATACAAGCAGCATTCAGGAAATCAAACGATGTATTACATTGGACAAATCTGCTACACAAAACCTGTTTAAAGTGTTAAAGAACAAGTGTCAGTTTAAGGACTACGGTTTCCCTGACCCAAGTCATGGTATTTTCAATGATCTCATATGCATGTGAAAGTTGGGCAATGAATAAGGAAGACCACAGAGGAATTGATGAACTTTAGTTATGGTATTGGAGAAGAATATTGAAAAGTACCATGGGATGCCAGAAGAACAAACAAATCTGTGGTGGATGAGGTACTACCAGAATGTTCATAAGACTTTGTCTCTCATACTTTTGAAGCATCATCAGAAACAGCTTGTCTTCAACTGGCAAGGTCAACAGTACATCTTCACCATCTACCTCAAAGATATATTAATTCTCCAGCACGATGTCATAATGTAATACACAAGGACCTTGACAGTCTTGCTGATTGTAGATAGTAAGGAAGAAATACCATGGACTCCAGACTCATTGGTAAGACATCTACATGCTAAGGGTAGGAAATTAACATGATAAAAACTCAGGCTCCTTTCACTTTGGTTAAATTTTTAGGGGGATTCAGTGGTGTAGGGCATGTCCAGCTATTCCTACTAAAGTGAAATACGAGTTACTACATCTGGCCCCTCCCACAACTAAAAAGGAGGAACAATACTTGGTGGACCTTTGGATTTGGGAAGTAACATATCCCTCCTCTGGGTGCTACTCCAGCTTAGTTATCAAGTGACTCAAAAAATTGATAGTTTTTATGGAGGCCAAAATATAAGAATTTTCATTCTACAATAGGTCAGGATGCTGTGCAACCTAATCTTCCACTCTGTTGAGCTATATGAGCCAGCTGATCCAATAGTGCTTGAAGGGGCAGTGGCTGAAAGAGATGCAATTTCAGGCCTCTAGTGGTGAATTAGGGAGCTCTGGTAGCATAGTGGTTATGAATTGGGATGTGAACCGCAACGTCAGCAGTTCGAAACTACCAGCTGTTCCGCAGGAGAAAGATGAGGCTTTCTGCTCCCGTAAAGATTTATAGCCTTGGAAACCCTGTACAGGGTCGCTATGAGTCAGTTCTGACTCCATGGCACATAACCAAAACCAAACCAAAGTGGTGAATTACAGGGCAGATCTCTAGGATTTTGGAGCAAAGCCCTGTCATATTCTGCAAATAACTACTCTCCTTTTGAGAAGCTGTTTTGAGCCTGTTAATGGACCTTAGTATAGACCGAAAGCCTAACCACGGGCCACCAAGTCACCATGCAACCTGAACTACCCAACATGAACTGGGTGTTTTCTGAGTCACAAAGTCATAAAGTTGGACTACATCATTAAATGAAAATGGTATATATCAGACCAGGATCAAGCAGCACCTGAACACACAAGTTGCATGAGGAAGTGACTCAAATGCCCACTCCTATCACATTACGTTCCCTCTCTCAGTCTACACCTATGGACTCATGAGGAGTTTCTTATCATCAGTTGACTTTGGAAGAGAAAACTTATACTTAGTTTATTGCTGGTAAAATTGGATTGGTATTACATAATGCAGGTAAAGAAGAATAAGTGTGGACTCCTTAGGATGTCTCTTACTACTACCATGCCTTATGATTAAAGTCAGTGGTAAACTATAGCAACCCAATTCAAAATGACTACTAATAACCCAGACCCTTCAGGAATAAAGGTTTGGGTCACACCACCAGGAGAAGATCCATGGCTGGCTGAAGTGTTTGCCAATTGGCAAAGAGAACACAGGATGGGTGGTGGAAGAAGATAGTTCTATATACCAACGGCAGTCACATGATATACCAACTGCAGTCACATGACCAGTTGCAGAAATGAGGACTGTAATTGTTACAAGTATTTTTTCCTTTTATATGTGCATCAAATATTTTTGTTTTGTCACTTATAAAATATAAAATATAAACGGGGTCAGTGCAACATACAAGCCACCATAATAGAAAAAATTGATAGATGAGTGTTGTTGTTGGTGGTGGTGGTTATGTGCCGTGGAGTCGGTTCCGACTCATAGCGACCCTGTACAGGTATTCCAAAGCTGTAAATCTTTACAGAAGCAGAAAGCCTCATCTTTCTCCCACAGAACAGCTGGTAGTTTCGAACTGCTGACCTTGGGGTTCGCAGCCTGATTTGTAACCACTACGCTACCAGAGATTGTTAGGTACTATATAAAATCTTCTGGCAAATTTTGTCTTAATGTCTCTTCTATCTAATGTTAAGATTGCCACCCAACTCTCCTTTAGTTCTTCTAATCATGGTATATTGTTTTCCATTCTTCCACGTTCAACCTATTTGAGTCCTAGAACTTAAGATGTACCTCTTTTTTTTCTTTTTAAGATGCACCTCTTTTTAACAGCATATAGTTGGATCTTGATTTTTTTTACCCATTCTGCCACTCTTTGCCTTTTTGCTTTAGCATTTCATCCATTTAAATTCACTTTAATTACTTACAATAAGTGGTTTATTCTACCACTTTTATTATTGCATTTTGTTTGTCTTAGATCGCTTTTATCTTTGTCCTTTACTACTGCTTGCTTTTGTGTTATGGTGATTTATTATAGTAGGTGGTTTTGGTATCCTTCTCTTTTCTTTTTGTGTATTTATTATTATTTTTTTGTTAATAGCCGCCATGAATGTTGTATTTAACAGCTTGAATTTTTTTAATAGTCTATAAGGTACCAACTTAATTAAGAAAATCAATATCTGTATCATTCCTTCCCTCATACTTTTGTTGATGTTACTAATTATGTATTTATATTTCTTGTGCACTATAACATAGCTTTATCTTCACTTTTTATGTATTTGTTATTTAAAACGAGAAAGACAAAGCATTTAGAATTATCAAACAGTTCTCAATAATGACTGGCAGGAGGTGCAGACAGACCTAAACTGAGTTCCAGGAGGTGCACAGAGGCCTGAGCTATGAGGTACACAGTGGGGCATATAGAATGCAGACTATAGGAGCAGATTCCATACTTGGGAGGTCTCCTGTAGCAGTTTTCAACATCTTGACAACCACCATTTACCAGGTGTGGGGAGGGTGGCACACCCTTGTCAGAGTGTGCCTTTGCTGTCAGACTCCTCCCGGTAGATTGTTGGCTGTAAGTGCAGCCTCCACTCATAACTCTTGTTTCCTAGCACATAGCAGCCTCAATCAACAGTTCTCAGGGCCAAGCAGAAGTGGGGACAGACTAACCCTAACAGACCCCAGAGAAGTTTGTCCTGTTGATTTCAGAGGTTAGCGATATGGAGTGACCAGGAGGTACGTAGAATTAGGTAGAATATTAGGTATGTGAGTACAGTCCACAGTGCAAGCCTTCTGTAGCAATTTGCAGCAGGCTTGTAGCTGACACTTCCAGGGGAGGTGTTGACACACTTCAAGTGAATAATATCTGGAAACGTCTGTCTTGCTGCTACAAGAGATTCTACTGTAGAATTTGTGCTACTCGGGTTGTTGTTGTTGTTGTTGTTGTTAAGTGCTATCAAGTCAGTTCCCACCCATAGCGACCTTGTATAGGGTTTCCAAGGAGCAACTGGTGAGCTTGAACAGCTGACCTTGCAGTCAAACCGACTTTGCAGTCCAGTGCATTAATATACAGTGCCACACCAGATTTGCCTCCACTGAAGATGTCTGCTTCCTACTACATAGCAGCTTCAGTCAGTAATCCTTAGCACCAACAAGAAGGGGGAGCAAAGATATCTGAACTGACTCCCCAAGAGATCTGTCCCATTGGATTCAGAAGCCTGACCTATGGGGTATGCAAGGAGACAGGGAAGGTGTTAATTACGAGAGCAGACTCTACTGCACAGACCTTCTGTATCAAATTGCAGTATGCTTGTAAGCAGCAGTGTCTGGCTTGCGGAGATGCTGGCACACTCCAAATAGACCTCAGGGAGGTCTGCCTTGTTAATTTTGGGTCAGAAGATTCAGGTGCTACCTCAGTGTACAAGCAGGGGATATGGTAATTAAGGAAGCAACCTTTTTTTCTACGACAATTTCCTCAATTCACAGCAACCAGTGAGAGACCTGGGTCTGAAGGTTGTTGTTGTTGTTGTTAGGTGCAATCAAGTTGGTAC
>NW_006408589.1:1304018-1308243 GCF_000296735.1 Chrysochloris asiatica
AGTTGTCTTCCAAATTTCTTGGCAGAGATGAGCGAGTGTCTGCTGTGCTGCCTCACTTTCTTGAAAGATTTCCATTTTCATTCCATCGATTCCTGGTGCCTTGTCTTTTGCCAATTCCTTCTAGGCACCTTGGACTTCTTCCTTCAATATCATTGGCCCTTGATCATATGATACCACTTGAAACAGTTGAATATGAACAATTTCCTTTTGGCACAGTGACTCTGTGTATTCCTTCAGTCTTCTCTTGATGCTTTCTGCACTATTCAATAATTTGCACAGAGAATCTTTCAATAATGAAAGTTGAGTCTTGATTTTTTTCTTCAGTTCCCCCAGCTTGAGAAATGCTGAGCGTGTTCTTCCTTTTAGGTTTACTGATTCCAGATCTTTGCACATTTTGTTGTAATATTGTTGTGACTGGAGCTTAAGAGGAGGGATAGTGAAGCAATTTCCCTACTGTACATGACTGATTCTTGATTCTTGCCTGCGTACAGTTACCTGCTGACTTTCTCTGCCCTTTGATTCAGAAACCTCCAAAGTGGAACACTGTTTTCTTATTGCATTTTTTATATTTATGGATGAGTGTCAAACAATTGTATGTATGCAGCCAACTTCCCAGAACTCTAATCTTTCTTCTCTTCTAATATTGGCCTTTATAGCTATAAATTTCTCTCTGAGTATTGGTTTTTATGCATCTCATAATTTCTTATATGTTTTGTTTTTACTTTCATTCACCTGTGATTGGTAATTTGAACCACTAAAATTATACACAAACTTAAATGACTACTTTCTACAAAAATGTTACCTTTCCCTAAGTGGGTTGAATACTGATTCTATAAAATTCATACAGTCACATGACAGAAGACAATGCTATATATTTTTAAATGAGGCAGGTAGTTATATATTGGTATAGAAAAGTCTCCATGATTAGAAAAATGGCAAAAGCAAGTTGTTCAACAATTATGTACAATAGTACCTCACTACGATTTTTAAAATTTATATCTACTAATCATTTGCTAGTCTGTAGCACTATGGTGCTTTGGTTGTTTCTATGATGCTAGAAGCTATGCCATCAGTATTTCAGTCCAGCAGGATGACCAATAGTGGACAGGTTTTAGCAGAATTTCCAGACTAGAAGAGATCAGGAGAAAAAGCTTACTTATAGGGGATCTACTTATAAAAATAAGCCAATGAGAACTCTATGGATCATAACAGAACACTGTTCAATTTTCTTGTTTTGGACATGTCATCAGAAGGAATCAATCATTGGGGGAGGACATCATGTTGGGTGAATTAGAGGTTCAACAAGAGCAAAGGAGACCCTTAGTAAAAATGGATTGGTACAATAGCAACAGTGATAAACTAGAACATGTCAGAAATTGTGAAAAAGTTGCAGGAGCAGGCATTTTGTCCTATGGGGTCACAACAAGTAGGAGTCAACTAATGGCGCTACATCAACATTACAGCAGCTATACTTGGGAGTCATTTTGGGGGTATGAGGGTGAATCTTCCATATTTCTTGAGATAAAGTTGCATAATCAGGTAATACTTTTCTTTTTGTTTTAAAATATTTTAACACTGCAAGTAGTACATAATATTTTTATTTTTAAAAAATATATCAATGATCACTGCAAAAGTGAAATTTCCCATCACAGTTGAATGAGAGGTGTAACCATCTCTTCTAGTTTGGTATGAGCCTTTCAAGGCAATTTAATAATGTCTATAATTTAAAAAACATTAATAAAATAGTAAAAAAAAATTTCCTGTGTTCTTTCATTTATATACTACAATAACTAACTAGGTCATGTCATTTCCAGTTTCTCATCCATCCATCTATTTCACAAGAAATTTTAGTCAGTCATTTCTATTCTAACAAAAGACAAAAGGGTCTAACATAAGCATATTTTTAGAGGAAAAATTTTCTGCTGACTTTTATCCATATTTGTAGGTATAAGATGGGTTCCGATGCAAAGTCTGACAATCCTGACTTTGATGGAGCATTCTGCTGTACTTCTTCCAACACAGATTGGCTTGTTCTTCTAGCAATCCATGGTATTCTTACCAACACCATTTCTCAAACACATTGATTTCTTTCTACGGTCTTCCTTACTCGCTCTCCAACTTTCACATGCATATGAGGTTATTGAAAATGCCATGGTTGGCACAGGCACATTTTAGTTCTCATGCTGACATCTTTGCTCTTGAACACTTTAAAAAAGTATTGTGCAACAGATTTGCCTAACAAATCTTGACTGTTCCTTCCATGAGTGTTGATGTTGGATCCAAGCAAAATGAAGTCTTTGACCACTTCTCCATATTATCTTTTTCTCCATATTATCATGATGTTACTTATTGGTCCAGTGGCGAGGATTTTTGTGATTTTTACATTGAAGTGCAACCCATACTGATATCTGTGGTCTTTGATTTCATCAGTAAGTGTTAAGTCCTCTTTGTTGTCAGCAAGCAAGGCTGTATCATCTGCATATTGTGAGATATTAATAAGCCTTCCTCCAATGCTGATGCCACATTTTTCTTCATATAATCCAGCTTCTCAAATTATTTGATCAGCATGCAGATTTAATAAGTATGGTGAAAGAATACGACCCTGGTGCACACCTTTCATAATTTAAAACATTCAGTGTTCCTTAGTTTTATTCAAACAACTGCATCTTGGTCTATGTACAGGTTCCTCATGCACACAATTAAGTGTTCTGGATATTCATTATCCACGATGCTATCCATAGCTTGTCATGATCCACCCAATCAAAAGCCTTTGCATTGTCAATAAAGCACAGGTAAACATCTTTCTGATATTTGCTGTCTTCTGCCAAGATCCATCTGACATCAACAATGATATTCCTTGTTTTGTGTCCTCATTTGAATCCAGCTTAAACCTCTAGCAATTCCCTGTCAATGTAATGTTGCAGCCATTTTAAAACTATCTTTAACAAAATGTTACTTGCATGTGATAATAGTGAATACATTAACAAGATAAGTGGCTGTTTGATATTAAGTGCCATTAAGTCAGGTCCAGTGCATAGCAACCTGTATAGGGTTTCTGAGGAGTGGCTGCTGAGCTTGAACCATGGACCTTGCATTTAAAACTGATCTTACAGTCCAGTGCATTAACCCACAGCAACACACCAGTACTCCTATCAGTAATATATATGAGAATCATATTTAGCAAATAAAATTCAGGACACCCAGTTAAATTTAAAGTTCAGAAAAATTGCAAATACTTTTTAGTAAAAGTATGTGCCAGGAAATATTTGGAACATGCTTATGCTAACAATAGGAAGGGTGTTCACAGAGCAATGTAGAAGTTTGTAGGTATAAGATGGGTTCTGTCGTGTGATGCCTACCACTTTCCCTATTGTCTGTAAGATTTTTGTTTTGTTTTACAAAAATGAGTAACACATTTAAACAATAATAGCAAAATAGAGAGCAAAATATTGCTCTACAAGAGGAATAAGTATCTCATCTTCTCTCCACCCTTCTTTCCTGCTTTCCATTAAAAGAACAAGAAAGGTTTTGCCATGCCAACCAGGCGGCACTGGTGAGAGGGGCTCTGGGTTCGGGGGAGGGGAACTCAGGAAGGAAAACTTCCTGCGGCAAACCCACATCCTTAAAGCCACCATAAGTCTCAGTACTTCAGAATCTTAAACCCGCATTTTTGAGAAATCACCATACTGAGGAACTACTGGCTTTTTAAACTTGTGTCCACCTCAGCGTGCAGCTGCAACCCCAGCTCCTTTGGGCTTGGAGGGGCGGGGCTGGAAACAGCTCATGCGGAGCCTCCAGTAGTGGGGAGCCTCGAACAGGGAGAGCCACTGGAGATGGGGGTAGGAGATGGTGAGGGACATCTGCCCTAGAGTGGGATTTCGGCGCCTACAGTGGGCAGAGAGAAGTTAGTTAAAATACAAACAAACAGGAAAAGAAGAAAAGCAGAGACTGTCTGATATCATCAGGTGCAGCCTGTGCCCGCCTGGCCGAGTGGCATCTACCCCGCCCAATTAAACCACTTTCACCTGCTCGGGAACTCTATCTGGGTCTCTCTTTTTTTAGCTGGTTTAGCAGGAGTCCCAGTGTGGCTCTGAGGGCTGAGACACCACTACAGAGCCTTTTGAATCACTGGGTCGGTGGTACAAGCTCACCAACCGCTCCTCAGAAACCCTATACAGAGTCGTTACGCGTCGCAATAGACTCAACAGCGCCTAACAACCAGGAG
>NW_006408589.1:1315248-1316538 GCF_000296735.1 Chrysochloris asiatica
TGAATTGAAGAATGAAACTCTGAACTGAGACCTTCTGCTTCCTTTCTATTTGTGAACCTTGAGACCTTATAATAAACCATACCTGCAAGTGGGAAAAGGGACAGCTGAGACACAAGACATTGTATCCTCTTACTTACTTGAACCTCATTGGAGAGGTGTCATATGATATGTAGGTCCTATGTAGTGAGCTTGTCAGGGATATTGTTGTTGTTAGATGTCATCGAGTCAGTACCGACTCATAGCGACCTTACGCACAGCAGAACGAAACACTGCCCGCTGGAAGTAAAGTAACTTTTTTTTGATACTTGGTGACCCTGATCTCTTCACTGGCCAAGGGCAACCCTACAAAGATCTTTATCTCTGACCAATCAGAAAGATCATTCCTCTTAGAGCCAGAATAAGATGCAGAATATGTTGCTATGGCTAGATATTATTAAGTCTGCCCCAATGCATAACGATCCCATGCACAACAGAACAACATATCACTCAAAGCTGCATCAATCATACCCAGGATAAATCACAGATTATACCATCCTGATCCACAGGGTTTTCATTGGCTGATTTCGGGGAGTAGAGTATTAGGGCCTTCTTCCTAGTTTATCTTAGTCCAGAAGCTTTGCTGAAACTTGCTCAGCATCAAAGTAGCACATAAGCTTTCACTGGAAGACAGATGGTGACTGTGCACTAGGTGCATTGTCCAGAAATCGAATCTGAATCTCCTTACAGAAGAGGAAAAGTCTGTCACTGAGCCATTAATGTCCCTGAAAGGAAATTTAAGGAAAGAAAAGGTGCACTTTCTCTAGCCCATATTCTCATCTGATTATAAAACCTTTTTTTTTTTTGCAAGAGTATCATTCATTACAGTTTACAAAACACTTTCACTTTAACCTGCAAATTGTCTATGGATTTTTGCCTAAAAGAAATTAGCCTGTAATGTGGCAGCTTTCCCATCAACACTCTAAAATGCTTGCTTTCTGGAATTAGCACCCTATTAACCTGACCATCTCTTTAAATGTTTTTCTTCTTCAAAAATTATAACTGATTACTATTGCCAGTCATAATTATTTAGACAGTTCTTTGCACATTAATATCTACTCAATTATCATTCCCTGTGGCTACAATATTAACCTTAATGTAGCTTGCTGTTGTTGTTGTTAAGTGCCGTCGAGTCGGTTTCGACCCATAGCGACCCTATACAGGGTTTCCGAGGGTGTAAATCTTTACGGGAGTAGAAAGCCTCATCTTTCTCCCGCGGAGCAGCTGGTAGTTTCGAACCGCTGACCTTAAGGT
>NW_006408589.1:1316638-1317847 GCF_000296735.1 Chrysochloris asiatica
CTCATCTTTCTCCCGCGGAGCAGCTGGTAGTTTCGAACCGCTGACCTTAAGGTTCGCAGCCCGATTCGTAACCACTACGCTACCAGAGAATGACATATTTTCTCTCTTTAGAAATGATTCTTCTTTGTTATTCTTTCCTGGTTTTCCACCTTCCTTTACTCCTAGTGTATCCTTTGGTATCCTGGAAAAAAAATAGGTAAGGCAGTTGCCTGCCTAGAATGGAGTGGCCTATTTCATTAAAATTAAGGAAAATGGAGCAAACTGAGTAGAAGAAACGTTAAGCACTCAGCTACTAACTGAAAGTTTGGTAGTTCAAAAACACCCAGAGGTGCTTTGGAAAAAAGGCCTAGAGATCTACTTCAAAAAGGTCACAGTCTTGAAAACCCTAAGTGTAGTTCTATTATGAATCACATGAGATTGCCATGAGCTGGAATTGACACCACAGCACTTGTTTGTTTTGTTAAAGACATAAGCTCAATTTAGGATTGACAATGAAAATTCATTAAAGGAAAAGAACAGATCTAACCTTCCACTGGGACCAGTATTTTCCCTCTCACCTCTGTCCCTGGAGGCAGGGGAGAAAAAAAAATCCCTGATGTGTAATGGACAGCTGAAGTTGTGGAGTTTGCAAAGAACAAAGTTGCCAGAACACTGAGACTTCTTGTTGAAAAGAATAGTGAAACCTGGGAAGAGAGGCAGCAGAGGAGGTGCTAGTGCCCAAATGAAGCCAGTCAATAAAAGAGGGCTGTAAGACTGTAAGAAGGGGAGAAGGCATAGACCTGGAGAGTGTCGGCAGGGACTGCTCCTCTGTCCTGGTTGAGGGAAACAGAAACTGGACCTGAGCCAACAGTGGTCAATTCCCTCCTGCAACCCCACCCAACTCTCTGCCATGGATGTTGTCACCTAAAATGTTGCTTAAAATGCTATTTCATACAAGGACTATACTGTGTGAGGAAAGTAAGTGAGAAATATTTGGAAACAACAGACAATAATCCTTTTCCTGAGTTAAACCTCTGGACTGCAAGGTCAGTTTGAACTATAAGATCGGTGGTTAGAACTCACCAGCCGCTCCTCATAAACTCTATACAGGACTGCTATGAGTAAGAACCAACTCGATGGCACTAAACAACAACAACAACATTTGTATGTAAGCAATGTGCCATTAAGCCGATCCCTTGGAACTTATGTAAGAGTTTCTCCAGTACTGTG
>NW_006408589.1:1318258-1320513 GCF_000296735.1 Chrysochloris asiatica
TTGCCTTGGCAAAGTCAGACCAAATGATTTTGTGGCCACGAATTGGAGTCCTGGGGTGGCATTGTGGGGTAATGCACTGGAACTCAAAATCGTTTGAACTGCAATATCTGTTGTTCACATTCACAAGCTGCTCCTCAGAAACCTTCCACAGGGTCGATATGAGCCAGAACTGACTGAAGGCACTTAACAACAACATATGGTCTGTGGCCTAGGCATTCCCCAGCCACTCCTTGGAAACCCTATATAGATTCTCTATGAATTGGAACAGACTCCACAGCCCTTAACAACAAGTAATAAGAATGGAAATATGGTGGATCTGTAGGATAAGTACTGGATGGCAAATCAAAACGTTGGTGGTTTGAGCTCACCTGCTGCTCCTCAGGAGAAAGATGAGGCTTTCTGCTTCTGCAAAGATTTACAGTTTTGGACACCCTATGATTCTGAACCGACTTTATGGCACTTAACAACAATAATATATATAAATAAAAGAGTAAGATATCTCGTTAATAATTTTCATACTGATCTGTTGTTGTTGTTGTTGCTATTTGCTGAAGAGTTGGCTCCAACTCCTGGTGAGCGTGTTGTTTTTGTTAAGTGCTGTCTAGTCCCAGTAGGAAAGAACAAAATGATTCCAGGTATTGCCTAATCCTCATGATCATTTCTATGCTTTAGTCTATTGTTGCCATCTCTGTGTATATTGAGTGTCTTCCAACCTAAGGGGTTCATCTTCTAGAACTACATTGGACAATAAGGATTTGGGATCCATAAGGTTTTTGTAGGCTAATTTTTGGAAGCAAATCATCAGATCTTAATTCCTAGTGTGTCTTAGGCCAGAAGCTTTACTGAAACCTGTCCACCATGGGTATCCCTGTTGGTATTTAAAATGCTCATACTGGTGGCAAGATTTTCAGCAGCACAGCAGCATGCAAACCACCACAACAGTATGACAAACTGACATATGAGTGGTGGTTCATACTGATTAGATGTTGAAATGACAGTATTTTGGATGTACTAGGTTGTATAAGGGAGTCCTGGAGTGGCGCTGTGGGTTAATGCATTGGATTGCAAGGTCGGTTTGAAATGCAAGGTCGGCAGTTCAAACTCATCAGCCACTCATCAGCAATCTTTTACAAGGTCGCTATGCATAGGAAACAACTTGACAGCACTTAACAACAAGGTTACATAAGGAGTCCTAAATTATATAAGGAGTCCTGGTGTGGTGTTGTAGGATAAGTACTGAACCATTAACCTCAAGGTCAGTTTGTCATACTGTGGTAGCTTGAGTATTGCTGTGACGCTGGAAGTTATGCTACCAGTATTTTAAATACCAGCAGTATCTCCCATGGGGAACAGCTTTCAGTGGAGCATCCAGATTCAAACAGATTAGGAATAAGAAGAAGCAGACTTCAGAATGTTTAGCAGCTGAAAACCCTATGAATAGCAGAGGAACATTGTGGTTCAAACATACCAGGTGTTCCCTAGAACCCACATACAAGATTGCTGAGTTGTAACTTAACAAGGTTGCATAAAATGTTTACTCATATTAATTTCTCCAATTTCTTTTTTTTTTTAATATGGCTACTAGAAAAATGTAAATCATATAGGAGATTGGCATTTCATTTGTGGCTCACATTAGATTTCTATTCAGCAGCATTGCTCCAAGGTATATTCCAAGGAGTGGAATTCCTAGGCCATACATTATGGTTGCAGGTAGGGCTGCAAAAGGAAATAGATGACATAGTCAAAGAGGGAATTGAAGAGATTCAGGGACTGCTTATTAACATGAATGCAGAGCTGAAGACTACCAACAAAGGATGTGGAAACATAATGTGTTTTACAACATCAGGGAGCGATAATAAGAAAGGTAGAGAAAAAGGAGCAGTTCCTAGAATCTGGAGAAAGAACTAATAGTGGAGACTGCTGAACAGAAGCTGTGGCATTTAGCAGAAGGGAACAGCATCACCAAATCACATTCCAAAATGGGAAAATGAGGGAGCACTTACTCTCTTTCCACCTTCAGATCACCTGCTGGAGTCTGCTATATCAAGCCCAACTAGAAGTATTCATGTGGGACAGCTTCCCGGGCACAGAAGAGAGGAAAGGAGACTGTATGATGAGTCTGGAAAGGCAAGTGCAAGATATCCAGCATAGAAAAAAATTATGCAACACCCACTTCCTTACTTTCCCCATTAATCAGTCAATTTGTCATACTGTGGTGGCTTGGGTATTGCTGTGATGCTGCAAGCTATGCCACC
>NW_006408589.1:1322348-1326176 GCF_000296735.1 Chrysochloris asiatica
TGAAGAGTGCATGAAAGAATTCCACAAGATCAATGATTTAGTCATTGCAAATACTTATTTTAAACAACAAAAAAAGCCGATTATATACCTGGAACTCACTAGATGGCTTACAAAAAAATCAAATTAATTACATTTGCAGGAAGAGATGGTGGAAAAACTCAATATCATCAGCCAAAACAAGGTCAGGGCTGACAGACGAACAGGCCATCAATTGCTCATATGCAATGTCAGACTGAGGCTGAAGAAAATTTAAGAAGTCTGAAAGCCAAAATATGACCTTGAACATATCCCACCAGAATTTAGAGATCATTTCAGGAATAGCTTTGATGAATTAGACACTAATCACCAAAGTCTAGAAGGGCTGTGAGATGACATCAGGAACATCATACAGAAAGCCATTAAGAAGACAAGAAAGAAGGAAAAGTTCAAAATGGATATCAAAACAGACTCTGAAACTTGTTCTCCAGCAGAGAGATGCTTAAGTAAATGAAAGAAACAAGAAGTCAGAGAGCTTTATATAAAGTTTCAAAGAACAGCTTGAGAAGACAAAATCAAGTATTATAATGAAATGTGAAAAGACTTGGAGTTAGAAAACCAAAAGGGAAGAAGACATTTAGCATTTCTCAAGCTGAAAGAACTAAAGAAAAAAAAAAAAAATGTAAGCCTCAGTTTGAATAAAGAAGTGTTCTATGTACAAAATATTGAATGATGCAAAAGGCATCAAAAGAAGATGGAAGGTATAATGGAGTCACTATACCCAAAAGAAATGATTGATGTTCAACCAGTTCAGTAGGTAGTATTATGATCAAGAACTGATAGTACTGAAGGAAGAAGTCTAAGGTATACTGAAGACATTTGCAAAGAACAAAGCTCAGGAATTGACAGAACACAAATTGAAATATTATGTCAACAAAGTAATGCAGCACTGGAGGCATTTACTCATAAATGCCAAGAAATTTGGAAGACAGCTACCTAGTTAACTGATTGGAAGAGATTCCAATTTGTGTCCATTCCAAAAAGAGGTGACCCAATGTAATGCCTGGTGTGGTGCTAACACATTAGCTGTGGGCTAATGTGTCATACTGCAAAGTCGTTTGAACTGCAAGGTCAGTGGTTCAAGCTCACCAGCTGCTCCTTGGAAACACTATACAGGGTCGGTATGTGTCAGAATCGACTCGACAGCACTAAACAACAACAATGTAATGCAGAAATCATCTAACTATATCATTAATATCACATGCAAGTAAAACTTTGCAGAAGATAATTCAAAAACAGCTGCAACAGTTCATCAACAAGAAACTGCAAGAAATTCAAATCAGATTCAGAATATGGCATGGACTAGGGTTATCTTTGCTGACAACAGATGGATCTTAACTAAAAGCAGAATATCCCAGAAAGATGTTTACTTGTGCTTTATTGACTATGCAAAGGGTTTTAACTGTATGGGTTATTGCTTGAGTCGGGCACATTATGGATAACACTGAAAATAAAGGGTATTTCAGAACACTTAATTGTGCTTATGAGGAACCTCTACATAGACCAAGAGACAGTCATTTGAACAGAACAAAGGGATCCTGAATAGTTTAAAATCAGGAAAGGTGTGTGCCAGGCTTGTATCCTTTTACCATACTTATTCAATCTGTATGCTGAGCAAATAATCTGAGAAGTTGGATTATATGAAGTAGAACATGGATTCAGGATTGGAGGAAGACTCATTAACAACCTGCAATATGCAGATTATACAGTTTTTCTTGTTATAGTGAAGATAACTTAAAATACCTCCTGATGAATATTCAAAGACCACAGTCTTCAGTATGGATTTCACTTCAATGTAAAGAAAATAAAAATTCTCATCACTTGACCAATAAATACTATCATGTTAAATGGAGAAAATATTGCAGTTGTCAAAGATTTCATTTTGCTTGGATCTACAAGCATGGAAGCAGCAGTCAAGAAACCAAATGACATTGCCTTGGGCAAAGCTGTTACTTTTTTGCAAGGCAAAGTTATCAGTTTGAGGACTAAGGTGCACCTGAAACAACCCATAGTATTTCCAATCACCTCATAAGTATATGCTAGTAAAAGTTGGATAATGACTAAGGAATATTGTGGGAGAATCGATGTGTTTGATTTATGGTGTTGGAGAAGAATATTGAAAGCACCATGGACTGCTAGAATAACAAACAAATCTGTGTAAGAATAAGTACAGTCAGAATGCTCCAAAGAAACCAGGATGGTGAAATTTCATCTCTCATGTTGCTGTGATGTATCATGGAGTCAGTACTTACTCATAGCGACCTTATGCACAACAGAATGAAATGCACCAACCTCACAATCTTTGTTACGCTTGAGCCCATTGCTGTTCCTACTGTGTCAAACTATCTTGTTGATGCTCCACTTGACCAAGCATGATATTCTTCTCTAGGGACTAATCACTCTTGATAATATGTCTGAATTATAAGAGACAATGTCTGGCCATCCTAGCATCTAAGGAACATTCTGGTTGTACTTCTTCCAACACAGATTTGTTTATTCTTCTGTGATCCATGGTACTTTTAATGTTCTCCTCCAACACCATAATTCAAATGCATTAATTCTTCTGTGGTCTTCCTTGCTCATTGTCCAACTTTCACAAGTATATGAGGCTATTGAAAATACCACGGCTGGGGCCAGGCACACCTTAGTCCTCAAATTGACATTTTGACTCAAACAATTTAAAGAGGTCTTATGCAGCAGATTTGTCTTTTGCAATATGTCATTTGATTTCTTAACTGATGCTTTGATGAATGTTGATGGTTGATCTGAGCAAAATGAAGTCTTTGACAACTTAAATCTTTTCTCCATTCATCATTATGTTATTTATTGGTCCAGTCATGAGGATTTTTGTTTTCTTCGCTTTTAAGTTCAACCCATACTGACATCTATGGTCTTTGATCTTCATTAGTAAGTATTATAATTTCTCTTTGCTTTCAGCAAGCAAAGTTTTATTACCTGCAGATTGCAGGTTGTTAATGAGTCTTCCTCCAATCCTGATACCACTTTCTACTTCATAAAATACAGCTTCTTGGATTATTTGCTCAGCATACAGATTGAATAAGTATACTGAAATAATACAACCCTAGCACACAACTTTCCTAATTTTAAGCCATTCAGTATCTCCTTGTTCTTTTCAAACAACTGCCTCTTAGTCTATGTACAGGTCATCTCTCATACTTAGGATATATTACCAGGAGGGGCCGGTTCCTGGAGAAGGACACCATGCTTGTTAAAGTGGAGGGTTAGCACAAAAGAGGAAGATCTCCAACAAGAGGTTTGGCACAGTGGCAGCAGCAATGGGCTCAAGCATAGCATAAATTGTGAAGATGACACATGACCAGGCAGTGCATAGGGTCACTAAGACTAAGAGGTGATGCTACAGCACCTAACAACAGTGTAAATGATCCTATTGCAACATATTGTTGTCAACAATTGATAACATTCTAATTTGGTGAATGTGAAATGGCATATCGTTGCAATTTTAATCCTCAATATATATGGCATATCCTTTCATATTCCTATTTATCATTTGATCTTCTTTATTGAAATATCTGTTAATGTCACTTGTCTATTTTTCCATTGGATTTTTTATCCTTTAATTATTGATTTCTGGACATTCCATAATTATGTATGACAATCTTTCCTAATTTATAAGTTTTACAAATATGTTTTTATCAATTTTATCCTTTATAGACTGGTTTTACAGTTCTGTTTAGCATTGCTATGTTTACTTGTACTCAAAATGGGTTTTTTTTATTAAAGTTTTTATTATGAATTGAGTGAGTTTACATG
>NW_006408589.1:1326716-1327269 GCF_000296735.1 Chrysochloris asiatica
TCACAATTAGTATGATAACAATTACTCACTATTGAATCATAAGAATCTTATCCCCATCTCCTTTCACCAGACCCACATGATCCCTTTAAATATATAGATTTGTTTTCTCTTATTTCTAAAAATGTTCTCCTTGTTGCTGTGTGCTTTGCTTTAGAGTCGGTTCTCTTAGCAACCCTGTATAGAGTTTCCAAGGAACAGCTGGTGGATTTGAACCACTGATCTTGTGGTTAGCAGTCCAGTGCTTATCTTACAGCACTTATAGTTTTAGATATTATTTTTCATTGTTCTCTTTGTCATCTCTGGGATTCTAATTATATCATGTTGGATCTTCTTTGCTTGTCTTCAATTGAGACCATTTCCTCTATGACCCTTTGTTTTATTTATTAATTTAAAAAATTTTATTGTGAAATGAGTGATAGTTTATGTGTGAGAGCATCATCTTTACATTCATCCTATCATGTTTCATTTCATTGTAATCAATGATTACAATACCCACCATACATCATCATTCAACAGCATTTGCTTCCAATCCCTCTTTAAAAAAAAAAAAAAA
>NW_006408589.1:1327369-1333600 GCF_000296735.1 Chrysochloris asiatica
AGTGTGGTATGGGCACATCAAAAGGAAAAAAAAAAAAGATAACAGAGGTACACATACTGCTAGCTTCTGGTCCATGGAGGGAATTATAATCATTGCAACGATTGGTTGAATGTAAAACTGATGATCTGCCCTGTAAAACCTTCAATTTGCAATAAAAGCTTTAAAAAAAAAAAAAAAAATGTACACCAAAGCACTCAGGAATATATAACCACTCAAAGAACCAAAGGGTATACCCTGCATGCCAGCCCTCTGGCCGCCAGCACACAGCCCCTCTCCCTCCTTGAGTCTAGAGAATGAATTTAAAAATAAATAAATAACAATATGGGCTAAACGGAGGGAGAAAAATAAAAGAGGTAAAAGATTAAAAGAAAAATTACTCAATTCAAAATTTGATTATTATGCAAAACTATTGGCATAGTTTCTCTAAAAGATCCTAATTTCACAATAGAAATTTAATGAAGTACCAAATAAGCCTCACAATTAGCATTGCCTTCTTTGTAACATCGCCTGCAAACTTTCTAAATGTACAGTAGAAATAATGAGATTTGGAAGAGCAATGGGTTATGAATTGATCTACTAACCGTAAGGTCAGCAATTCAAATCTACCAGCTGCTCCAATAAAGATTAACTCAGAAGCCCTACACAGGGTAGCTATGAGTCGGAACCAATTCCACAGCACATAATTACCACTACCACAGTAGAAATATTTGATATTAACTATTATTTAACTTTCCCACTTCTGGAAGTAGAATTATTCTCTTTCCTTGTGCTATTAGCTTTTCTTTTGTTCTAGCAGCAACTTATCTTATGTTTGCACAGCCCTGGCTCTCATAGTTAAGGCAGGGGAAAAAATGTTTGAGTCAAAGGTGAGTCATCCCACAGAAATCAATATCATCTCAGGAAAGAGGCCAAGAAATTCACTCTGGCCAAACCCATAACTGTCTTCATCAGGTAGTCTCCCTGCTGCAACAGAAGGGAAGCCTATGACTCATGACGGGATTTATAGGCAATATCAGATTATTTTACCAGACAATCTGAATATTACCCTGAGGATTATGGGGTGACTAAACCCACCTTCCGTCTCGGCCTGATGTGGCAACTGGAGGGTTGAACCATGATTGTATAGAAATTGTTGATGAAGTATTTTCCAGTCAACCTGACCTGTTTGACTATATCTAGTGGACTAGACGTTGTTTGTGGATGGAAGTAGTTGCATGGAGAAAGGAACTCCGATAGCAGGGTGTGTAATACTAATCTTATAAGACCCAGTAGAGACAGTAGCCCTCCTGCCAGGGACCTCAGCTCAAAAAGTTGAACTGATTGCACTGATGAGGATATTAGAAATATTGGCAAGAAAGACTGTGAATGTGTACCCAGAGGGCTTGAGTTGGACTGAGGCAGAAGGATTTGAGACAGAGGTTGAAGAGTGAAAAGTGAATGATGATGGAATTGTTCTAGTTCTGAGAGGTTAAAAACTAGAAAGTAAATGGTAACAGAATGGTTCTGATCCTGTGAAAACTAGCCCCTGCTCTTCTGAAATGAGTCCATGAAATGACCCACTACAGGAAAGAGGCCCTGGCTTGGTTCATATGGCGCTGGTTCTAGGGCAAGAAATTTTCAAAAAAATCATTCAGAATGTTAGCTCTGTTTTACCTGCCTCAAATCCCAAGACAGGCTGTCCTACATCTATATCAAGGTAAACAACCCCTTGAAAATTGACAGGTTGATGTCATGCAGATGTCACCAAGCGGGGGAATGAAATATTTGCTGGTTTTATTTTTGTAGACACTTTTTCTGGTTGGGTAGAGGTTTTCCCCACCCAAACTAAGAACTTTAGTAGTAAAAATCCTTTTGAAGGAGATTATCTCCAAGTTTGGACTTCCAAAAGTGTCTAAAATGACAACGGAGCAGCAAACACCTACAGATGAAATGGAGATTGCATCCAGCATGGGGGTTCAGGAAAATGAATGATACACTAAAGAAATATGTGGCAAAACTATCCGGATATTTATCTACATTGGGACCAGGTGTTGCATTAGCCCTGTTCCAAATTCGGGTAGTCCTCAGAAGCAGGCTTAAATTAAGCCCTTATGAAATTGCATATTGTAAACCTTTCCAGGCAGCTTCCCTTAACCCTCTACCTGACCTCACCCAAGATTTTAAGGTACACCTTCATCACACACTTTCTATTATTCTTAAAATTGCTCTTCCCAGGTCTGCTTCCTTTCCTACAGTCCCTTCCAACCTGGAGGTCATGTTCTGCTCAGAACATGGAGAGGCAGACCTGAAAACCAGTTAGAATAAAAGTGGACTGGACCAAGAGAAGTCTTAATAGTCACCCCATCAGCTGTTAAGTTAGCTGGACTCAAAGCCTGGACACACCATACCAGAATCAAGTCTTGATCATCAGTCAACAGGACCACCTGGACATCAGAAGCAACTGGAAAAAAACAACTAAAGATAAGAATATCCCCCTTGATAAGACTCTTGTATTTCAATACTGAACAATTTCTATCAGGACTGACTGTGAGTGTTGGAAATGTAAAGGTAGACATTTTGTAGCAAAAGGAGAGGAGTGGTTGATTTTGCAGTCCAGGAGCAGAGGTCCCTGGGACTATCAAGGGAGAAGAACGGAGTGAGGGACCCTATCCAGAGAAGCAGTGATGCCAGAGATGGAGGCAGAGAGGATGACATGGAGAGATGGAGTAGCTGGGGATTCTAGATTCAGGGAAGGAGAGGGTCTGGTGCTGACAGCCGAGGTGCAGGCTTTCAGGTTATACCTTTTTGTTGTTTGATGTTTCATGGAAGGGATTATAATCATTGAAATGAAATGAAAATACGATAGGATGAATATAAAGCTAATGTTCTTCCATGTAAACTGTCACTTAATTCACAATTGAAAAAAAAAAAAAATCCCCCTTAAAATAAGGATGTTTCCTCCTTTGCAATGGGATGTTCACAGGACATTATTCCCTTTCAGTGTGATGAAAACATTTGGGTCTATTTAGCTTGGAGTGTAATGAATGTATCTGATTTTTGTCTTTTGGGAGGCACTTACGTAGAACCGTTCTTCATCTCATGTTAACTAGAAATTCCAACCTATTTTGATCTATTTCAAAGAATTTATCAGTTTTGATGACATCTATAATTGGGGTCTGGTGGTAATGAGAGACAGAGAAACATATTCTTTATTCAGCTTAGAACAGTTACCCCTAGTGTCCATTGTGTGCAGTTCTCCGGATGTACATTTGATTGCAAATCCTTAAACACCATTCTAAACTGTACAGAGGTCAAGACAGACATATTAAACTACTTTCTGGGTGGTTCCTCCTGTGGGCATCAGGTTTTTTTCAAATGTTCCTGCCAATACCTCAAAGGAATCTTGTTCCTGTTCCTTTGGACAACTCATCATCTTTTTACTTAGAACCCAGAATTTAAAAGAAACACAGTTGAGTAACCCAGAAAGTTAAAACAATCTGCTGACTGTTGCAGTGATCTGCATTTATTGAGCCCTACAGAATACATAACTTTGTCTCTGTCGTGCCTGCCATGGTGATTGCCCTAAATGTACTTAAGTGTAAAACTAGAACAGGACAGTGTTTGTATTGTCATAGGAATTTTCATCTGTTGCTGTATTCAATGCTTACCTTGTTGTATCACCCTTTTTAAAACTTGCTGTTTTTCATGACTTAAGCTTGCTTCTTCTGATTCAAGAAACAATGTCCAGGATCAAAGTGACTATTTTCATTTGAAGCATGTTGGGAGCGATTTGAGCTGAAGGTTTCAGACTTGGGGGGTAGTTTAACCAAAGGATTTCAACTGAACAGTTGTGGTCCAGAAAATCAGGCTGCTCCCACATCAACTTGTCCTCTTGAAGAACTTGCAGGGCTGCTTTGGGGACAGGGAACTTGCAAAGTTTTTCCTTGTATGACCTTCAGTTCAAGTCTGCAAAAACATCTTGCCCTATCTCTGTCTCCTTAGCAACCCCAAGTTACATTCTTCTGACAAAGTCCCACTTATTGCTTGCATTAATACACCAAATGTTTTTTGCACTCTTTTCCCTGCCCCCAGCACCACCTTTGATATATATAATAAACATGTTGAATCTAGGTCTGTGTCACAATACCTCCATCAGAGTGCTTGCTGTGTTCCACCTGGTCCCAACTTTACTATTTTCATTTTGTGTCTTGTGTTTTCCTTTTTTTCTAATCTCCCATTGCCCCTACTCAGGTTTAATCTCTCTGTGTGGGTTGTGGAGTATAGCCACTTGTTGGATTTGGCATATGGTGCCCAATGTGGAGCTTGAGTACAGGGGAACTTCTAAGCCAGAGACAAGGAGACGCTCCAAGGTGTGTGCAGTTAGGTAAGGTACAGAGTGGATTAGAGTTTTAACTGGGTGTAAAACATAGGACATTAGGGTCAAAGGACTTCCAGTTGTTTGTAGATATGCTTAAAGCCCTATTGAGGGCCAGAGGAACTCCTGTTAAAGGTGTTCAGCTTGCTTACTTTTTAGATTTTGTACAGGAGAGCTGTCCCTGGTTCCCAGAGGAAGGGACTGTAAATATGGATACTTGGGAGAAGGGCCCAGAGCAGTTGCTTGCTTGGTATACTGCTGAAGGGCCTGATAAGATACCACTTTTTGCATTTCTCTTTGGACACTTGTGTGTGAAAGTTTAGACTCCAAGCCTGAGCTCACAGAGCATTTGTAGCAGACAGTACAGGCTCATGAGGGGCTGCGTTCACCTGAGCTGTGAGTGCCACAAAAGGAGGAACTGGGAGAACAGGGAGCCTCCACTTGTCCCAGGATTATTCCTTAAAGGAACAGAGGTATCCAGTAGCAGAAGTTTCCAATTCAGATTGGGAGAAAGAATCAGAGATATGTGTACCTCAATTAAATGTGTTATCTTAGCTGAAGCAACAGCTGCCAGCACGAAACCAAAAGTGCTTACAGATTTAATGCCAAAAGCAAGGGAGTGGATTTCTTATGCTCTGCCTGCTTTGTCTCCCAGTTCAACGGGGTTTGAAAGAAACAAAACTTGAGAGGAAAGTTATAAGCCTCTGTGATTGTAAGTTCCAACAGGCATCAGCAGAGAGAGTTATGGAGATCAGTTGCTGCCCTCAAAGTAATTAACCAAGCTAGTAAAAGCCTAAAAGATCTTGGAGAGGGAAGGACAAAACACCCATTACATTTATGCCTGTGTTCAGGCCCCCTATATACTATTTACAGAACCAGTCAATATCTCATATGCAGAGGGACATTATAGTGTAAATTGTGTTTGATGTAACCCCACCTCTTGTTTTTCTTTTTTTTAATCAGAAATAGGACGTGCTGATATCATATTGAGCATATAGATCACAACTTGGAAATAAAATTAAATGCACTAGAGGCCACCGTAATTGGTCTAGGCCCTTAAATACAGACAAGATATTCAATGCCTCATTCTCTCATATCTGTGTAATGGTATTGCCATATGACACTTCTAATTGTAAGTGGAATAAAGTTTCAAGTTACCTTCAAGGTATTTGGCATCATGCAAATATAAGTTTGGATTTAAAAGAATTTTATAAACAGATTATGGCTGTACAAAGCAGTAGCAATGAGGTCCTGGCCCCCGAGGATGTGGCCAAGACTGTGTGGGATCTACTCAATGGATTTAATCCTTTTAACATACTGCACCATACAATGTGACTCTTTATTGGTATTATTGTCTTGATGTGAATCTTGTTGTTTATTTTTACAGTCTTCTGCTGAGTCCTCTGATACAAGTTCTTTCAGCTTCAAATGACTATTCATCACATTCATTTAAAAAATAAGAAGGGGGAAATGTTAGGACCGATGTTGGGAGCGATTTGAGATGAAGGTCTCAGACTTGAGGATGGTTTAACCAATGGATTTCAACTGAACAGTTGTGGTCCAGAAAATCAGACTGCTCCCACGTCAACTTGCCCCCTGAAGAACTTGCAGGGCTGCTTTGGGGACAGGGAACTTGCAAGGTTTTTCCTTGTATGACCTTCAGTTCAAGTCTGCAAAAACATCTTGCCCTATCTCTGTATCCTTAGCAACCCCAAGTTACATTCTTCTGATAAAGTCCCGCTTATTGCTTGCATTAATACACCAAACGTTTTTCCCTGCCCCCAGCACCACCTTTGATATATAATAAACATGTTGAATCTAGGTCTGTGCCACAGTACCTCCATCAGAGTGCTGTGTTCCATCTGGTCCCAACTTTA
>NW_006408589.1:1334360-1336034 GCF_000296735.1 Chrysochloris asiatica
ATGTGATTTCCAGGATCATTTCTATCACCAAAGCTGTTTTCCAACTATTGACCCTTCCTCTTTGTTTCCAACCTTTGCATTCCAATCACCAGTAATTATCAATCCACCTTAATGGTATATTTGATCAATTTCAGACTGAAGAAGTGGGTAGAATTCTTCAATTTCACTATCACTGGCTTTAGTGGTTGGTGCAGGAAATTTGAATAATAGTGGTCTTCCTTGTAGGATTCTAATCTATCATAGATTGCATTATACTTCAATTCTGATCTTAAAATGTTCTTTTTACAATGAATGCAATGCCATACCTCCTTAACTTGTCATTCCTGGCATAGTAAACCTTGTGATTGTCAGATTCAAAATGGCCAATTCCAGTCCATTTAAACTCACTAATGATTAGGATACCAATGTTTGTGTGTTGCATTTCATTATTGACTATTTTCAATTTTCCTAGATTCATGTTTCATATGTTCCATTTTCCAATTATTAATGGATGTTTGCAGCTGTTTTTCCTCATTTTGAGCTGTGCGCCATCAGCAAATGAAGATCCCAAAGGCTTTACTCCATTCATGTCATCACAGTCAGCTTTACTTTGAAGAGGCAGCTCTCCCCAGTTGTATTTTGTGTGCTTTCCAACCTGAGGAACTCGTCTTCCAGCATTATATGTGACAATATTCTAGTGCTATTCATAATGTTCAATATTCAATATTCTGGTGCTATCTGATAGTGTTTCACTGCTATTCATAAGCTTTTCAGTGGCTAAACATTCTGAAATAGTCCTCCTCTCCTTTTTTCCTAGTATATCTTAGTCCAGAAGCTGAGTTAAAAACTCATCAGGGGTGCCCCCGCCAGCATTCAAAATATCAGTTGAATAGCTTCTAGTATCACAGCAAGAAGCAAGCCATCACAGTAGGACAAATTGGCACAGGAGTGGTGGCCAGTCTCTCTAAATCGCCTTGAAAAATGAAGTTTGGTTTTTGATTCACTTCTCTCTTCTTACATTTTACTACAGTCATCTAGAAAATTCATGACATGTTGTCCAGTTCTTTAACTAGACCATCGAATTCCTTAGTTAACTTTCCGATTTTCTACATTACTTCAGGCAACAGTGTGGCTAAAGTTTATACCACTACAAAATAAGAGTCTTCTTTCCTCCTACTTCTCGAATTATTCTTTACAATTTCACTTATGTCCTCACTAACAACCTTCTCAAGGTTCCTAAGGTTTCTGTTAAGACTCTCCTGAAGACTCTTCCAATATTTACCTACCAATCAGTCCCGAAGTCAATGCCAATGCAGTACCCTAGCTTTGGGTTAAAGTTTCTGTCTTGATGTATAATATGATCAAGAACCAATGAAACTGAAAGAGGAAGTCCAAGGTGCATTGAAGGAAATGGCAAAGAACAAGGCACCAGGAATTGATGGAATAAAAATTGTTAAATCTTTCAAGAAAGTGAGGCAGCATAGGAGGCACAGGTGACTTTAAATAAGCAGTACTTTTAATCTTTGTCATGGAGGTATCAGAAATTAAAAAAAGACTCCAATGTAACAATAGTTAGATGGTGGTTAGAACTGAAACATTTATGAGAAGAGATACAGCTGACTATCTAGCTATATATCATCGATCTATCTACAATCTATTGAACAAGAATGGTGAAAGAACACAACCCTGTCACAC
>NW_006408589.1:1337559-1339181 GCF_000296735.1 Chrysochloris asiatica
GTCCGGAGAGAACAGTCACTGGAGAAGGATGTCATGCTGGGTAAGATGGAGGGTCAGAGAAAAAGAGGAAGACCCCCAACGAGATGGATCAGCCAGGTGACATCATTGATGGCGTCAAGTGTGGCAGCGGTAGTGAGGTTGGCCCAGTATTGGACATTGTTTCATTCTGCTATGCATGGGGTCGCTATGAGTCGGTTCCAACTCAATGGCACCTGACAACAGTCTACAATGTATACCTACCTACCTGCCTAACATCTTTTTACCTCTACATTAGTTCTAGCATCTCTCTACAAGGTCTCTCTACATATTTTTCCTTGGAGTTTCTCATATTTTATTATCTCAGGGCAAGTGAACAGCTTACATGGCAACTGAAAGCTTCCAAAGCTTGTATTCTAATAAGTAAATTAGAAACTGCAGCATCTTACATTACTTAGCCTCAACAGTCATGCAATTTTCCTTCTACCAAAAGCCTATCACCTTTCAGAGAAAGGAGATATAGACCTCATTTCTTACTGGAGGTAGTACCAATGAATTTGTGATTATATTTTTGAACAGCCACAACGGCTTCATTTCAAACATTCGTTGTGGACCTGATGCAGGAAGATGAGCCCCGAAGGGGAGAAAGAAATCACCTGAACACCAGTGCTATTAAAGGAAGAGGCTTTATTGCCAGTGGAGCGTTGGTGAACTAATGTTCCAAATGCCGAGCTTCCCAAAGTAGCTTTCAAACTAGCTTTATATAGGATTACATAGGGCTGAGTGGTGAGATCACCATGTAACTTTCTTATTGGCCATTCCTAGGTAAGTAGCTTTTTGTAAAAGCAAAAGAAGCTGTTAGTTTCCTTTTTGTGTGACCTAGGCCTCAAGGTCTTATGGGCAGGGACCTCTTCCTAGATTCATAGGCCTCAAGGTCTTATAGCCCAGCTAGGGAAATTTGAAGCTGAATCAAGAAATCCATTGCTTTCTGATTCAAGATGCTCAGCTACTCCCAGAGCCACCATCTTGAGAGAGACCAAGCCGGGGAAGGATCAGAACAGCCACGAATGCCTGACAACCGTGGAGATACACGTGTGGACATTCTTTTTTTGGTATCTGTTCATTGGTCTCTCGCTGTATCTCGCTGTCAGCGTACATCCATTCTGGTGGCAAGAGGGGATGCTTGAGTGAATGGACACCTCACCACCACACCTGGAGGGTTCTATTATGCATGCACACAGATTGACTCAAAATTTAAAGTGACAGTTTCTACTTAAAACCAAAAGGCCACCACTCGTCTGTCAGTTTGTTGTTCTATAGTGGCTTGTGAGTTGCTGTGATTCTGAAAGACATGATACTGGTATTTTAAATACCAGGAGGGTCACCCATGGTGGACAAGTTTCAGATGAGCTTCCAGACAAAGACAGAGTAGGAAGAAAGAGTTACAAACTACTTCCAAATATTTAGTCACTGATGAATAGAAGAGAAACACTGTCAGATACAGAGCCGGGAAATGAGACCCTCAAGTTGGAAGGCACTCAAAATGCGACTGGGGAAGAGCTGCCTCCTCAAAGTAGAGTTGATTGTGATAACATAAATGGAGTAAAGCCCATTGGAGAACAGCCCATGGGACCTTCATTTGCTGA
>NW_006408589.1:1339691-1340448 GCF_000296735.1 Chrysochloris asiatica
CGCCTCATCTTTCTCCTGCAGAACCATTGGTAATTTCGAACTTCCTACCTTCGGGTTAGCAGCCTGATTCATAACCACTACGCTACCAGAGCTCCATATCTTAGGCATTTGTGAGCTGAAATAGACAGGTATTGGCCATTTTGAATCTGACAACCACATGGTTACTATGCTAGGAATGACAAATTGAAGAGGAATGGTGTTGCATTCATAGTCAAAAAGAACATATCCAGATCAGTCATGAGGTACAACGCTGTCTGTGATATAATAATATCCATGTGCCTACAAGGAAGCCCAGTTAATAGCACTATTATTCAAATTTATGCACCAACCACTAAAGCCAGTGAGGATGAAATTGAAGAATTCTACCAACTTCTTTAATCTGAAATTGATCAAACACACAATCAAGATGTATTGATCATTACTGGTGATTGGAATGCAAAGGTTGGGAGAAAAGAGATCAGTAGTTGGAAAATATGGCCTTGGTGATAGAAATGATGCTGGAGAATGCATGATAGAATCTGCAAAATCAATGATTTGTTCATTTCAAATACTTTCTTTAGACAGCAAAAGAAATGGCTATACAGATGGACCTCACCAGATGGAATACACAGAATTCAAATTGACTACATCTCTGGAAAGAGACGATGGAAAAGCTCCATATCATCAGTGAACAAGGCCAGGGGCAGACTGTGGAAGAGACCATCAATTACTCATATGCAAATTCAAACTGAAGCTGAAGAACATGAAAACAAGTCCA
>NW_006408589.1:1342215-1355811 GCF_000296735.1 Chrysochloris asiatica
TGAAACTTCACAGTGAATAAGGAAGACCGTAGAAGAATTGATGCTCTTGAGTTATGATGTTGGCGGAGAATATTGAAAGTGCACAAGCTGCCAAGAGAACCAATAGATCTGTTTTGGAAGAAGTGCAACCAGAGTGCTCCTTAGAGGCCAAGATGGCCAAAATTCATCTCTCATACTTTGGACATATTGTCAGGAGGGTCCAGTCACTGGAGAAGGATATTATGTTTGGTAAGGTGGAGGATCAGAGAAAAAGAGGAAGACCCCCAACGAGATGGATTGTCCAGGTGGCAGCATCGATAGACTCAAACGTGGCAACAGTAGTGAAGTTGGCCCAGGATTGGGCAGTGTTTCGTTCTGCTGTGTATAAGGTCGCTATGGGTTGGTACCGACTCGATGGCACCGAACAACAACAACAACAACAACAAGATCTTATGGGCAGGGGTCTCCTCATTCAGACCTACAATAGATCAGGTACCATGCTGAGTATACACAAGTAAATCAGACCTAAGCCTTGCCATTGAGAAACTTTCTGTTTACTTAGGAAGACAGAGACAAATAGAACATAGCAATGTATATTGCATGTTTTTGTTGTTTTTGTTAAGTGCTGTCGAGTTGTTTCTGACACATAGCGATCCTGTATAGGGTTTCTGAGGAGCCGCTGGTGAGCTTGAACCACCAACCTTGCAGTTCAAATGACTTTTCAGTCTGGAGCATTAACCCACAGTGCCACCCTAGGACTCCACACATGGGATAGGTATGTTAATAAAACCAAAATAGTGTGCTGAAAACAGAGGAAAGAAAGTACCACCACAAACATAATTTGGGAAGGCACCAAGGAGAAGATACCTTTTGCACGAAGCCTTGAAAAAAGTCATGTGGAGTCCAGAGTTTGTGGTAGGTATGAGGATGGTATAAAGGCATAAAACACTTTAGTACTCTCTCTGCATTCTGATTGAATGATGATGACATTCACTAAGAAATGCAGCAGAAATTGCAATTTGTCCAGTTCCTTATGTGTTGACATTTTTAGGTGCCCATAAGACATCTAGAGATAGAAGAGACCCATGGGGAGTCCTGGATCCTCGAACAAACTACAGGACTAGGCAGTGTTTCATTATATTGTACAAGGGGTAGCTATGAATCAGAAATAACTCAATGGAATCTAACAGCCACAACAAGTGTAAGGTGTATCCATTTCTGATTTACAAAAAAAAAAAAAAAAAAAGTGTATTAAACACAGAGGAATCACAAACAAGCAGAAGACAGATGCCATGTGGTGGCTTGCACACTGATATGATGCTGGGAGTTATGTCAGTTCAACTACCATGAGGACCTCTCAGGGTGAACAGTTTTCAATGGAATTTCCACATTAAGACAAACTAGTAATGAAAGCCTGGCAATCTACTCTGAAAATCAGTCAGTGAAAACTCAATGGATCATTGCAGCATATTGTCCGACATAGTGCTGATGCGATCATAAAGATGTCAGAGTACCAGACAGCATGTTGTTCTTTTATGCATGGGGTCACCAAGAATTGAAGTTGACTTGACGACAACTTATAACAGAAAATGTACTGGAAACATTACATTGAAAGGGAACACCACCTCAATAGCCTGAATCATGGCTCCAAAAGAAGCAAGCAGAATAGGAAAATATAGGTACCGTGTGTAAAATTGGGCACCTAATGTAAGGCACTACTTTCAAAGGCTGAAAATGAATTTGGATCAGACAAAGTTCATTATATAATAGTTCAGGGTGAGTGGGCACAGCCAGGTGAGATTGGTAAAGTAAATCTTAATAAGCAGTCTGCTACTTAATAAGCAAATATTGTTCAAGTGAGTTGAGGATTGTCTTCAGAAAATTAATGTGTAAGAATATCTAGAAGCAAATAATGCAGTTATTCACTGGCTTATAGTCTTATCCTTCCCAGGAAATTTTTCCTGGAATGAGTCATGCTGGCATTAGTGGATCACAGTCTTATCTTCCCCACAACTAAGTCAAACCCAGATGACCTGGGTTCTCTATGTGACTCTGAGCAATATATTTATTTAAAGTTTCTATCTGTAAACTGGAGGTCTGGTGTGGTGCAGCAGGATAAGCATTGGACTGCTAATCACAAGGTTGGGAGTTCAAACCCCATCAACAGCTCCTCAGAAACCCTATAAAGGGTCGCTGTAAGTTGGAATTGACTCCATGGTCCTTAACAATAATAACATCTGTAAGCTGGGGTTGGTAATGGCACTTACCTTAGAGAGTTTCAGTGAGGATTATACACCATTCCAGTGTCTGACATACAGAAAGTTATTAGATGCTAGCAACTTTTATTCCACCTGCATATAAAGGAAAAAGAAGAGGTCAGTTGTTGCTGTTGGCTGCCCTCAAATTTCCCCTGAAGCATGGTGATCCCATGCATAATGGGATCAATCATTGTGATCCAAGGTGTCATTTTTCTGAAACTGATCACCAAGATAAAAACAAAAGCAGGAGTTCTTAAGATCAGTGCTATTGATGTTCTGCACTGGATAATTCTTTATGGTGGGGAATTTCATATGTGCTGGATTTTACCCACTAGAGGCCAGTAGCAACATCCCATCCCCATTGTGACAATCAAAAATGGCTCCAGGCATTACTAACTGCCACCCCTTTCAAAATCACTGACTTCGAGGTAACTGTTGTGCAAGTCCTGAGAGGAAAGAGAATGGTTTTGGTGGAGATAATTAACATAAAAGAAAATGGAAAATAGTTTGTGACCCATATTGCCTTCTGCTTTTTATGATTGGAGTGCTTGTCCTGTTTTCCCAGTTAAAGTACAGACTACCCACTGGCAGACTTGTCTTTGCATCTTCTGCAAGCACTTACAATTTGCAGTCAGTAAGAGCTGCAAACATAATTGTTGTGATAGAAATTCAGTAGGTGTTTCCAGACAAGAAAAAGGTTGTGGCTACTGAACTATGTATGGATCTTGGAAAAGAGAAAGGTCAAAGCCATTCATTTCAGAGATGAGTTCAATTATACATTAAAATTTGAAGCTGCTTCTTAGCCAACAATTATCTGCCTCCAGGACCCAGATGGGTTCCAGAGAAATCAGAATGACTGCAACTGATTGAAAAGGGCTGTAGGCCAAGAGAGCTTGTGTTTCCAACAGGAATCATTGTAAAGAGCCTCCATTTGGCAGTTTTAACCATCATCAGTCACCCCATTGGGACTGCTGCTTCCTGCCAGGGCCTTGAAGAGATGTTGAGAGACTACCTTCCAAAAGTCCTCATGACCTGGCACCTGCTTTCATGGCTTCCCACAAAGTGAGCCATGTTCACACTCCCACTATGGAACTTTAGTGGCATTTAGGTAGGGATGACTCAGTTTTTCTTGAATTGGGAGTTTGGGGATTCTGGGTCACCTCTCACTTTGAGACATGATTTTCAGTGGGAGAACTGAACCAGAGACCACCATCCATACATTGCAGTCAGAGTTGTTGTTGATGTTGTTAGGTGCCATCGAGTTCGTACTGACTCAAAATGACCTTAATGAAACACTGCCTGATCCCGGGCCAACCTCACTATTGTTACCATGCTTGAGTCCATTGATGCTGCCACTTTGACACTCCATCTCACTGGGGGGTTTACTCTTTTTCTGTGAACATTACCAAACATGATATCCTTCCCCAGTGATTGGTCCCTCCTGACAATATGTCCGAAGTATGAGAGACAAAGTTTGGCCATCTTGGCCTCCAAGGAATAGTCTGGATGCTCTTCTTCCAAAATGGATCTATTGGTTCTTTTGGCAGCCCATGGCACTTTCAGTGTTCTCCTCCAACACCATAATTCAAAAGCATCAATTCTTCTACAGTCTTCCTTGTTCACTGCCCAACTTTCACATGCATATGAGGTTATTGAAAATACCATCGCTTGTCTGTCAGTTTGTCATACTGTGATGGCTTGTGAGTTGCTGTTTTTCTGGAAGCTATGCCACCAGTATTTTAAATACCATCAGGGTCACCCATAATGGACAAGTTTCAGATGAGCTTCCAGACAAAGACAGATTAGGAAGGAGTGATGAATTATTCTCAAATATTCAGTCACTGAAAATCTTATGAATAGCAGTCAGAGGGACCTCCCTAAAACACAGTCTGATCTAACTGCTGACCAAGATTGAATATAATTATGTCCTGTGGTAAACAATTCTGGAACTGGGTACCTTTTTTGGCTGTATATTAATGCTGAAACAAGAGAAACTAAGTTAATTACTTACTTCAAGAAATAACATTCCTCAAACACTAGGTGTTTTCCTTAGAATAATTACATATTTCTAAATAATATGTTTATAATACTATTTCTGGAGTCCTGGTGTGGTACTGTGGGTTAAGGTGCTGAACTCCAAAGTCAGTTTGAACTGACTTTGAAAAGGTTGGTGGTTCAAGTTTACCAGTCGCTCTTCGGAAACCCTATACAGAACTCTATGGGTCTGATACAACTCTGTGGCACTTAAAAACAACAATACTATTTCTTTGATTTTTCTCTCTCTTTTTTTTTAATGAAAACCTTTTATTGTGAACTGATTGAAGTCTTACAGAGCAGATCCTCAACTTTACATTCACAAATCACATGAGGTATTCCACTCGCTTCCCCATGTTTCTTGTTTATATTTGTTTTTCTTTCCCCCACCCTTCTGAATTTTGTGCTTAAGTAAATGCTTCCCTTTTGATTTTGAGGGGGAAAATTATCATTAGGAGAAGCTGAATAAAAGGTATAATAAAGAGAACTAATATTTTGAGGACTTTTCTGCAAGGCTAAAATAAGTTCACTTTATAAAGTTAAGAATTGTTTTTTTTCTTCTCATGATGAAAAAAAGAAAGAAATAGCTGGTCCTAGAAGGTAAGACTCAGATCCAACAAGATTTCTCATCAATACTAGTAGCTTTCTCATCACCTCATGACATTCTCTATGCCCATAGATTCAAAGCAGCAAGCCTGTCCTTTGTATTATCTAGAGTTTTGTTCAACATTTATCTCCCATGCTATTCATCAGGTGTGATGCTGTAGGATCAGCACTGGACTGTGAACCATAGGTTGACAATTCAAGCCCACCAGTCACTCCTTGGAAACCATATACAAGGTCTCTATGAGTCAAACCAACTCAATGGCACTTAACAACAACAGTAGTTCTTAGGTGTAATTGTTTCATTATTTCTTTGATTTTTTTTTCTCTTCATTGCTCCAGATGTGGAGAGACCAATAGTCTTTTGAGACAACAGTTACTACTTACCAAAGTAAAATGTAGAACATTGTGTGTGTGGAATAGGTTGTACCAATTGTTCTTGGTGTCCATAAGACTATAGTCCTAAGACCCTATGCCCAGTGATTCACTCCCTCAAGGTTTTTGGTTATGGATAAAAAGATTTTTTTATATATATATAATTTCGCCATTAAATGCTTTATTGGAGTCCTGCTGTGGTGCTGTAGGACAGGCACTGGACTGCTAACCATAAGGTGGGCAGTTCAAACCTACAACCCTTCCTTGGAAATCCTATATTGGGTCACTATGAGTCGGAAACTTGTCTGTCAGTTTGCTTTGCTTGGTGCTTTACATGTTGTTGTAATGCTGGAAGCTATACCATCTGGTATTTTAAACACCAGCAGGGTCACCTAAGGTGAACAGATTTCAGATAAGCTTCCAGACTACAACAGAATAGGAAGAAAGAGAGACGAACTACTTTCAAATATTTAGTAGCTGTAAATTTTGTGTCTAGCAGTGGAACATTGTCAGATAGCATGAATATTGAAACATGAAGAAGAGCACCAGAATATTGTCACATATAGTACCAAAAGATGAGTCACTCAGGTGGAAGGCACTCAAAATATATCTGGGGAAGATCTGCTTCTTCAAAATAGAGTTGACCTTGATGAAGCGAATGGAGTAAAGCTTTCAAGGACTTGATTTCTGATGAGGCACAAATCAAAATGAAGAGAAAGAGCTGTAAATACCCATTAATAATACAACATGTAATGTATGAAGTATGAATGTAGGTAAATTGGAAGCTTTCAAAAATTAAGTGGGACACATAAACATCAATAACCTAGGCATTAGTGAGCTGAAATGGACTGGTATTGGCCACTTTGAATCTGACATTCACATGGTTCACTCTAAATGGAATGACAAATTGAAGATGAATAGTGTCTCATTCATCATCAAAAATAAAATTTCAAGATCTATCTTGAAGTGTAACAATGTCTGTGATAAGATAATATCCAAACATCTATAAGGAATCCATTTAATACAACTATTATTCAAATTTACACACCAACCATTAAAGCCAGTGATGATGAAATTGAAGAGTTCTACTGACTTATTCAGTCTGAAATTGATCAAACATGCACTCAAAATGTGTTGATAATTACTGGTGACTTGAATGCCAAGGTTGGAAACAGAGAGAAAGGATCAGTTGCTGGAAAATGCAACCTTGGTAATAGAAATGATGCAAGCAATCACATGATAAAATTTTGTAAGACCAATGACTTGTTCATTGCAAATACCTTTTAAAAACAATATGAAAGGTGAATACTCACATTAATCTCAACAATGGAATGTACAGAAATCAAATTTACTGCATCTGTGCAAAAAGATGGTGGAAAAGCTCCATATTATCAGCGAAAGCAAGGCCAGGGGAAAACTGTAGAACAGACCATCAATTGCTCATATGCAAATTCAGGCTGAAGCTCAAGAAAATTAAGTCCACAAGAGTCAATATATGACCTTGAGCATATCCCACCTGGATTTAGAGATCATCTGAACAACAGGTTTAATGCATTAAACACATTCAAAATATTTAATGATGCAGAAAACATCAAAAGAATACAGAAGGAAGACATAGAGTCAAATACCAAAAAGAAATGGCCAATGTTCAAACATTTCAAGAGGTAGATATGAACAGCAACTAGTGATACTGAAGGAAGAAGTCCAAGGTACATTGAAGGCACTGGCAAAGAACACAGCTGTAGGAATTGATGAAATTCAAATTTAAATCTTTCAACAAATGGATGCAGCACTAAAGGCACTCACCCATCTAAGCCAAGAAATTTGGAAGACACCTACCTAACCAACTGATTGAAAGAGATCTATATTTGTGCCCATTTTAAAGGGAAGTGACCCAACAGAATGCTGAAATCATGGGACAAAATCATTAATATCTCATGCAAGTAAACTTTTGTTAAAGATAATTTTTAAATGGCTGCAAGAATACATTGACAGAGAACTTCCAGAGGTTCAAACCAAATAAGAACATGGAATGAGGGATATCATTGCTTTCCTCAAATGGATCTGGGCTGAAAGCAGAGAATACCAGAAAGATGTTTACCTGTGCTTTATTGACTGTACAAAGTCTTTCAATTATGTAGACCATGACAAGCTACAGACAACATTATGGAGGATTCCAGAGTATTCAGACATTTGTCTGAACAGAACAAGGGGACACCGAATGGTTTAAAATAGGAAAGAGGTATGCCAGGGTTGCATTCTTCCACCATACTTATCCAATCTGTATGCTTAGCCAATCATTCGAGAAGCATATGAAGAAGAATGTGGCATCAGGATTGCAGGAAGACTCATTGACAACCTGTAATATACAAATGATACAAACTTGCTTGCTGAATGTACAGAGGACTTAAATACTTACTGATGAAGATCAAAGACCACAGCTTTAGTTATGGGTTGCACCTCAATGTAAAGAAAACAAAAATCCTCATAATGGGACCCATAAACAACATCATGATAAATGGAGAAAGGATTTTACTTGAACTTCATTTTGCTTGGATCCATCATCAATATTCATGGAAGCAGCAGTCAAAAAAATCAAATAACATATTGCAGTAGGCAAATCTGCTGCCCAAGACTTTTTAAAGTGATCAAGAGCAAAGATGTCAGTTTGAGAAATAAGGTAGGCCTGACCCAAGCCATGATATTTTCAATAACCTTATATGTATATTTAAAGTGGACAATGAATAAAGAAGATAGTAGAAAAATTGATACATTTGATTTATGGTGTTGGAAGAGAATATTAAAAGAAGACTGTCAAAAGAAGAAACAAATCTGTGTTGGAAGAAGTACAGCCAGAATGCTCCTTCAAAGCTAGGATTGCCAGACTTCATCTCTCATACTTTGGACATATCATTAGGAGGGGCCAGTCTTTCAATAAGTAATTCATACTTGATAAAGTGGAAGGTCAACCAAGAAAAGGAAGATCCTCAATGAGATGGATTGGCACAGTGGTGGCAGCAGTGGGCTCAGGCATAGCAATGAGTATGAGGGCAGTATTTCATTCTGTTGTCCATAAGGTTGCTATGAGTTGGTACCAACTTGACAGCACCTAACAACAATAACAACTTGAGTCAGAACTGACTTGAGGGGACTTAACAATAGCAATAACATGCTTTATTATAGTTATATATATATACACATATAGCACCTATAGACATAAATGTAGATATATCCTCTATCAAACCTAAATATCTCTTGGGTGCTGTCCCATTCACCTTCTCACCTTTCTTTAGATTTAGTGTTTGTCGACAGATTCACTCATAGACTATTGCTATTACTGTTACTGTAAGATTGAGTATACAATAGTATTTATCTTGGATTTCTTCCACTCTTGTGCTCCTCTGATGTCTTCCTTTCCCTTGATCATTTTGTATTGACCTCTTTATTCTATATTTCCTTTCCCTTTATCCAAGTTAATACATGTCTTTCCACTTTTTAATGATTTACTCTCCCTTCTCCTCTAACCCCAATAACCTTCAAAGAATGTTTCTTTCTGGCAGCACTTATTTTTGGATGACACAATTCAATTCATAACATTTCTTGAAGATCTTCACATGGTGTCTGTCTTTGTTTTCGTGTGTGTGTATCTAATCTAATCTAATCTAATGAGTTAGAACTCATCCTACTGGAATATGGTTCTAATTAACACAGAAGATCTTGGTATAGGGATTAGGATTCCAATACATATCTTTGGAAAACAAAGTTCAACCTATTGTAGGCATCTACTCCATTTGCCATTCGTGCACCTCAGATTAGGGTGGGTGTGACTGGTGTTTACTACTATCTATCCTTGATCAGATAGAGAACAGTATGTATGCCCCCATTCTCTAATTACACTCACAGAAGACAGTTGGTGAGAGCATAAGAACACATCAACATACATTCATCAATTAAATACAAATTTGAGTACACCACGACAGACAATTTTAGCTCACACAAAGAAAAAAAAAAAAGAGAAGCCCTCAAGCAAATGACCAAGATGCAGAGTCAGAAAATGTTTCTGAAGAAGAAAGCTAATGAAACGAACTGAAAAATAATTCAAAGTAATGATATTTATGTACATTCAACAGATTGACAGAAAGATTGAGGACATCAAGGAGAACACAGATAAAAACTTCAATGATATTTATGAAAACATTATTAGAAAAAAACCCAGATAAGATAAATGCAAAATTTCTATCCTTGATCAGATGGAGTCCTGGTATGGCACTGTGGCTTAATGCGCCAGACTGCAAAGCCATTTGAACTGCAAGGTAGGTGGTTCAAGCTCACCAGTTGCTCCTTGGAAACCCTATACAGGGTCGCTATGGGTTAGAATCAACTCGATGGCACTTCACAACAACAACAACAACATCCTTGATCAGATAGTATAGGAACTAGGTGAAGTTTTAGAGGGTATTGATGTAGCTAGACAGTATGGGCATGATTGCTGTCACACACACACACACACACAAGAAAACAAAACAGAATGAACAAACAAACAAACAACAATGAAGAAAAAAAATAATAAAGGATAATAATTAAATAAAAACAGACATAAACCTGGGAAAAAATAAAATAAAAAGAATAAAGTGTTGTTGTTGTTATTAAGTGCCGTCGAATCGGTTCCGACCCATAGCGACCCTGTACAGGGTTTCCGAGGGTGTAAATCCTTACGGGAGATAGGAAAATGGAGCTTTAGAAAAGAAAGATCCTTACGAGAGATAGGAAAATGGAGCTTTAGAAAAGAAAAAAATAAGAGAGAAAATAGATGGAAAAAAATTTTTAACATTTAATAAAAACAGGGAAAAGGAAGATTAAAAGAGAGAGTAGAGAATCGTAAAGAAAGATCAAAAGGGAAAAGAATGAAGAAGAGTGGAAATGAGAAACAAAAAAAGAAAGAAAACAAAGAGATCGAGATAGGATGAAATTCAAGGGAATTGAAATAGAAAAAGGAGAGGAAAGAATAAATAAACAAAAAGAGCAAAACAATGAAAGAAAAAAAAAAGTGAAGCTGTTTGGGCTCAGAGAGGAGTAAACTCTGGGGGGGCTCCTACCAGTCAAAGAGCTCACAAAGTATGTGATAGCAGAATTACTGGCCATAGATGGAGTTCCTACAGGCCTAGGTGTTGTCTATATTCAGAGTACTCAATCCAGAAGTAGTTTGTGGAGGCCCTTGATGGACCTGGTTTCAGTGTCTGTTAGGCCCACGGGAAGCTGGTGGCAGGGTGGCAGATCATAAGGGTTTCAGCTAGACTAATGTTAGTCTGTCGACTCTGTGGGTTCTGTAGGTCTAGACCCAAACCCACATGAATCCAGGTACCAGTGCAGCACAGTCAGCCTCCACCTCACACTGACATGATTCCCAACCACACGGCTACAAACTCCCTAATAGCAGGGTCTGCATAGGTAGTGGATGAGCATGGGAGCTGGCTGCACCTCTGGTCACCAGGAGAGAATGGGGAAAAATAAGGAATTGCACCCTTCCCTTTGTTTGTGTGAATCTGCCCTGACAGGCCACCTTCTGTCACCAAAGGTGTTCACGAAAGTTCAAGATGGTTTTGTTATGTCTGGTCAGTCATTCACCAGTCAGTCTCCCTGTCTTTTCATCTCTTCTCAGTTTCTCCTCCAAAGGAGCACTCAATTCACTTTTCACCTTTCCTCTGAAGTTCAGGGTTTCAGAATTTTCATTTTTGTCTGTTTTATTTGGTCTCTTGTATCTTTGTTGTCGAGCATCAGGGTACTGAATCTACCTAGTCTGCCATCTTGCTGGAAGTGTGATCCTTTTATTCTTTATGTTGAAAAAATGAAATTTTACAGATACAATAGAACTGTCTTGTATGTCCTCAAGATCTCAAGTAATCTCTTCTTCAGAGAGAACCAACATCCGTATATTGTTGCATATCATTGCAAGGCATGAGTTTATATTTTTACTATACATACATATGGATAGAAAACACACACTGCATTTGTGTGTGTTTAAACTCAAACTTCAAATAAATTATATCATGCTATAAACTACCAGCCGTTCCATGAGAGAAAGATGAGGCTTTCTGCTCCCATAAAGATTTACAGCCTCAGAAACCTTGCGCAGGGTCACTATGAGTCAGAACTGACTCCACCACGGTACTTAGCAACAACAATAACATATGAATTCTTCAGTCATTTTCTATTTAAGTCTTATGCTAGGATTATTTTAACTGTATGTAATATTCAATTAGCTTTGATTTATGGTATTCCACTACTTTGTTGTTGTTGTTTTTTTAAGTGCCATTGAGTCGATTTTGACCCATAGTGACCCTGTATAGGGTTTCCAAGGGGCAGCTGGTGAGTTTGAACCACCAACCTTGCAGTTCAAACGACTTTGCAGTCTGATGCATTAGCCCACAATGCCACACCAGGATTCCATTCCACTACTGTGGGCAGGGTGTGCATTTTATTGTAGTTCCAGTGAAAGTTTATAGACCAAATTAATTTGTCATTCAATAATTTATGTGCATTTTGTTTCCTGACGTTGACTGCATTCCCCTCAAAGTAACAGCAGTTTTTTCACTTCTTCCATGGATTCTCCCTTTCCATTCATCTACCTTTCCTGTCCTTTTTTAACTTCTGAACTTTATTTTTGGACATATGCTATCCTCTTGGTCTATAGTTGTTCTGAAGATCATGATCCTCACAAGTGTTTTTGTTTACTTTATAGATCTGTCTATTGTTTGATTGAAAGGTGATCTCCAGGAGTGGATTCAGTTACCGGTTTGAAGGGATTCTATTACTTTTGATTCCATTACTTTTGACTCACAACAGAACTGTTTCTGTCCTTTTTGTTCTGGTTGTTGTCAGTTGCTGTTGAGTCAATTCCAACTCATAGCAATCTTATATATAACCAACTAAAACTTTGCCCAATCCTGCACTATCTTCCTGGTTGTTTGCATGTTTGAGTCCATTGTTGAGGTTATTAAGTAAATCCATCACATTGAGGATTTCCCTGGTTTTTGCTGACCCTCTGCTTTACCAAACATGATGCTATTTTCCAGCAACACATCTTTTCTGATGATGTGTCCAAAGTAAGCAGCCAAAGTGTCACATTTTCATTTCTAAAATTTGTGTTTCTTCTAGGATTGATTTGTTTATTCTTCTGAAAGTATGTGATATCTTTACTATGCTTTACCAACAACCATAATTTGAATGCACGAATTCTTCTGTCTTTCTGCTTCATTGTTCAGTTTCACATGCATATGAGGCTATTGAACTGCACTAACATATAAAAAAAATATTATAATATTTATCTTTTTTGGAACTTTTCAGTCTGGAGAATAAAGTCTAAAATAAGCCTAGCACTCAGGTCTTCCATGATTCAGCCTGTTTTTCTCTCCATCAACTAGCTACTTGCTGTTTTTCAAATATGTCATTAACCAGAAATCACACATAACTCACAGTTTACTCTTATTCATCATTAAAACCCCACTTTCTCTAAAAGCCATCCCCTTTAGACTAATTCTAGAAGCATTTCCTCGGTTTCTCATGGCATTTTTCCCAAACCTTGATTACAATTCTTAACTCATAAAACTGTCACCTCTCTGCTTTTCCCAACTCAAATTTAAGGTTTCTTAAGGGCAAGAATTGGGGATTATTCTACTCGGAATCACTGACATTGAACATAGCCCAGGATTCCTTATGAAAAATGCTCAAAAAATGTTTGTTATATTGAAGAAAATAATTGAACATACTAGTTTTGGGAAAACAGTGGCACTCCAAATGTCAAGGGGACATAACTACTGAGCTTTCTCTTTAATAAACTTTCTGCTAAGGTTTGCTGCTAAACTTTGAGATGGTGGCACAGGATTGGGCAGTGCTTTGTTTTGTTTTGTTTTGTTCTATTATATATGGGGTCACCATGAGTTGTACCTGACTCCATGGCACCTGATAGCAGCAACAAGGTTTACCTGGGTCTCCTCAAGGTCATCTACTGATCAGCAGAGTTCAGCCTGAAGTTAAACCTTTGATCTGAGTTATTCATTTTTCCTGGCTTTATTATTGTTTTTCAGTGTCTTCCAGTTGGTACCAACACATAGCTACCCTATGCACAAGCAAACAAAATGCTCCCCAGTTACCTATCATCCTCACAGTTATTGTTATGTTTGACTTTATTGTTGCTGCCACTTTATTGTTGTGCCAATCCATTTTATTAGGGGTCTTCCTCTTTTCTGATAATCCTCCACTTTATCAAGCATGAAGTCCTTCTTCCAGGACTGATCCCTACTGACAACATGTCCAAAGAACAAGAATCAAAGTCTTGACATGCTTGCTT
>NW_006408589.1:1389143-1390816 GCF_000296735.1 Chrysochloris asiatica
ATATTTCATTAACTCTTCCCTTCATTTAAGACAGTCTATTTTATCCTGTAATCTACCTGATCTTCTCACCACCTGGATCTCTGTTTCTCTGTGTTTAACTTCTTTCACATTGTAATTGTTTTGATCATAGGCTGACCTCCCAGATCCTCTGTTCTTATCGTTTTATTCTGTTCTTGACTCTTTCATTTCTCAATTGAGTTTAGGGTGATGCTGCCACGTACATCATTCTCTGGTTGTTGTCTGTTCTTGTTAGTTCTCAGTCCACAGAACTTCCTTTAGGATATTTTTCATAGCAGGGTTGGTTTTGGCAAAATCCCTCAGCTTCAGTTTATCCTGGAATGTTTTAATTACACCCTAGTATTTGATTGACAGCTTTGCTGGGTAGAGAATTTTTGGTTGGCAGTTTTTTTCTTTCAGGGTTTTAATATATGTCTCCTCATTGTCTTCTTGCCTGCATGGTTTCTGTTGAGAAATTCAAGCTTAATCTGATTTGCTTGCCTTTGTATGTTACACTTCTCTTTTCCTTAGATGCTTTATGGATTCTTTCCTTATCTTTGATTTTGGAGAGTCTGATTATTATATGTCTTGGTGATTGTCTTTAAGGTTCTATCCTTCCTAGCATTCGTTGAGTTTCTTGAATGCGTATCTTTTCACTTTTCAGGATGTCAGGGAAATTTTCTTTCAGAAGCTCTTCAACTATCTTCTCTGTGGACTTGTGTGATTCTTCCTGTTCCAGAATGCTGATAATTCTTGTTATTCCTTTTCATGTTGTCCAATATGAATCTTTAAAAAAAAAAATCTTTGGATTTTCTTTATCCTTTTATCTGCTTGCTCTTTTATCTTAGTAGTGTTGAGAGATTTATCTTCTAGCTCACGAGTTCTGGCTTGTATCTCTTCAATTCTACTCCTTTGCCCTTTCAGTGTATTGTCCATTTCTGATATTCATTTATTAATCATTTGGACCTCTTTCTGTAGGTTTTGAATTGTTTCCAATGCTGTATCTGTCATATTTGATTGTTCTTGTCACACTTTCCAGACTTCTTCCTTATTTTTCTCAACTACATTATATAGTGTTTTGATACATTTTATAATCATTTTTCTGAATTCTTTCTCAAGCATTTCCAAAGCCTGCCCATGTTCCAGTATGGAGTGTAAGTCTACTTCCAGCTCATTTGCCTCAGTCACTTTGTCTCGTTTCTGGACATGTGCTGATATGATCATTTGTTTCTGTTTTTTTTGGGCATACTCAGGAGTTATCTGTAGCCTTAATACTTAGATGTATGTGTATTTTGATATCTTTTATGCTTTCTTGCCTCCATGTAGATGTGATCAGGAGATGGGCTTTCCTTTTTCTCTCTCTTCCTGAGAAATTTCAAGATGCCACTGTTGGTCATTGTGACATAACTCAGGATTTAATTTTCAGCCTATTTTCTTTTTAGTCTACCTGTCCTACTCCACAATCCCTGTTCAGATATTTTTTTCTTAGTGATAAACAGTTCAGGGCTGGCTGTGGCCATTTTTCACTGCCATTTGGTTTTAAGTGGAAACTGTCACTTTGAACTTCAAGAAGATCTGTGTGCATGTGTAGTAGAACACTCCAGGGTGGGGGTGGGGTGTCCACTCATTCAGGTGCTCCCTCTAGTCACCAGAATGGAGGTGCACAGACAACAAGA
>NW_006408589.1:1391346-1392168 GCF_000296735.1 Chrysochloris asiatica
GAGGCCAAGATGGCCAAACTTCGTCTCTCATACTTCAGACATATTGTCAGGAGGGACCAGTTGCTGGAGAAGGATATCATGTTTGATAATGTGGAGGGTCAGAGAGAAAGAGGAAGAACCCCAGCGAAACTGATTGGAAAAGTGGCAGCATCCATTGGCTCTAGGGTGGCAACAATTGTGAAGTTGCCCTGGACAGTCAGTGTTTCATTCTGTTGTGTATAGGATTGCTATAAGGTGTTACTGACTTGATGGCACCTAAAAACAACAACAACCATTCAGAAGTGATATGCCTCTCCCTCTTCTTCATCTGTCTTAGTCGGGAAGCTCTGCTGAAACCTGTCCACCATAGGTGATTCTGCTGGTATTTAAAGTACTGGTATTTAAATTGCTGGTATTTAAATGACAGAGGAGATATGGAACTGACTGATGAATAGTGCCTGCATTACTTAATCAATCCTCCAAGTGGTCCCTTTTATTCTCCGATGAACCAGATATTATACACAACTGATAGCCTGATCTCAATTTAATATTTGGAAACATAGCCCACCATCCTCTCTGGAGAGCAGGAGCAACTCTTTTTTTAATGGACAGGATCCTTACAGCACAGGTTCATAAACTTGGTCATTGATTGGATGCACCTGTGGAGCTTTAAACAGTTGTCATGCCTGGATCTCATGCTATGGGTCCTGATGTCTCTGCTCTGGGGTACATTTTGGGCACCTGAGTTTTTTGAAGCTCCCTAAGTGATCTTTAAGGAGCTCTGGTAGCATAGTGGTTACAAATAGGGTTGCAAACTGCAAGGTCAGCAGTTTGAAACTACTA
>NW_006408589.1:1392283-1418135 GCF_000296735.1 Chrysochloris asiatica
TGAGTCAGAACTGACTCCACAGTACATAACCACCACTACCACCAAGTGACCCTTTGTACTCCTGGTGTGGCACTGTAAGATTAGCATTGAACAGAGAACCACAAAAGTGGAAGTTCAAGTCCACCAACTAATCCTCAGGAACCCTTAGCTAGATCGCTATGAGTTGGAACAGACTGGTCGGCACTTAACAACAACAAGAAGTGACTCTAACATTTTCTGCAGTTTGTAGAACTTCGATACTCATTCCACATGGCAATGGTGAGCCCAAATAGGTTACAAAACCATTTGCTGTTTGTTAAGTAATTTCCAACTCATAGTGACCCCATATGTGTCAGAGTAGAACTGTGCTCCACAGGGATTTCAGTGACTGAGTTTTCAAATTTAGATCATCAGATCTTTCTTCCAAACCACATCTGGGTAGACACAAATCCCTAACCTTTAGATTGGTAGCCATGCTCATTAACCATTTGCATCACTCAAGGACTCTAAACTGGTGTGTCTCATCCTGGTGCTACTGGGTGAGCTCAGAGCAAAAGTAGGCCCACGTCTTTGACCTCAATCCAGTCACTAGCCTCTTTTGATTACTTAATTGTGTTGCATAAATATGATATGTTTTGTTCATTGTGATTTGTAAGATTGGGGATGGCTCTGCTATGGAGAACAGGACAGTCCAAAGCAGCCTAGAATTACATACAGAGCATAGACTTGATGACGTAAGACTTCAGTTTGAATCCAATCTCTTTCATGTGTCTCCTATTTATGAAACATCCACAGTCCCCTGAGACTGGTTAGTTGTTGCTGTTGTTAGCTATCATGAAATTAGCACTTGACTCGTAGTAACCCCATACATAATGGGTTGAAATGTGTCTGGTGCTATGCCATCCCTATGATTAATTGCATGTTGGAATATTGTAACCCTTGTGGTTTTCATTGGCTGGTATTTGGAAATAGGTCTTTCCTTCTGGTCCACTTTAGTTTGGACCATTTTAGTCGACTTGTTCAGTAACACAGTAATATGCAAGTCTCCACTGATAGACAGGTTTTGACTGTGTACAAGGTACACTGGTTGGGAATCAAACCCAGGTCTCCCACGTGAAAGGCATAAATTCTACCACTGAGCCACCACTGTCCCATAGACTGGGTCCTGGACCTTTTCTTCATCATCCTTTCATTGAGTTATCCTGCAAACTAACCCAATGATTCTCATCTGACAAAAGAGGAAATGAGCACCACAGAAGAGCCTTATCTGAGGCAAAGATGTAGTAAATGAAAGAGACTAAGATCCTCCCAAAATCTCTAATTGTCTGCTTTGAGTTTCCATGAAAAATGTATAGGTAAAAAGAGCAGAGCTGAACTAAGATGACTGATGTCATGGGATGAAAAAGACCTCAGTGGCACTTCTGAAATAAGGGATAAAGCCCAGGCATCCACTGAGACATTGTGGTTGAGATATCTCTTCATAGTTCAAATCCCAACACTTCCTTTACTAGCTCTGTGATGTTAGTCAAGTGATTGTGCCTTTTTGTGCCCTTGCTCCCTCATTTGTAAAGTAAGAACACTAATCATAACCTCATATGGTGTGAAGGTCACATGAGATAATAAATACTAAGTTTTAAGCACAGGGTCAGGCTCAAGTAGAGCATCAAGTATTGGAACTTTGTAGATATGTGGTCTTTGGCAAGACAATTTCATCTTCTGAACTTCAGTTTTCTCCTTTTGTAATGGGGACAGTAATGCCCTCTATTCAGAGTCATCGTGAAAACTACCTGACATCACTTGTGTATGCTACATAAATGGTGGGCACTGTTATAATGATTACAGAACCAGGTAGCATTTGCCAGTGTGGTCTAGAACTAGTCTCACCTGAACTAATATCATGTAGCCCTGAGTAGGTCCCATGTATTGTGGGGAAAATCGTGGGTTAAAGGAAGATACCAGCTATGTACAAATCCCTCATAGTATTGAGCTCAGTCTTCCCATTTATAAATAGAACAATTTGTCCTGATGAACCCAGGGCAGCTGTGACTCAAACCAAGATTCATTAGTCTTGGGCACAGTCTTGGTCTGGGTTGGACAACTTTGGAATCCAAACCCAGAATGGGCTCTATGAATATCATTATGATGACCACTGGTTATTAGGCATTTACTTTGTGCTGGACACTTTGTTAAACACTTTACATAAGTAACTTCATACGTGGTTTTCACATGACCCTCCCAATTAAGAAACTGGGGTTCAAAGAGATGAAACCTTCCTGCCAAAGATCACACAGTTAAAAATTGGCAACTCTGGAAACTAAACTTGCGTCTGTCTGGGGTTAACAACTCATAGTTTCCTACTCTGCACTTTACTTTTGTCTCTCTGATAACAAACCAACTTGACCAGCTTGGGTGGTGGACACTACATGGCTTTTCCTCTTCACTCATGACTTCCTTTATGATTCCTCCAATTTAACTGACCAGAGAACTTCTCGGAAGAAGGCTAGAAGAATCTATCCATCTTCTATCCAACCCTCCATTCACCCCTTCTTTTGTCCCAATTTTGCAGACCTGAAAGTCCCTATCAAGTCAATATATACACTAATAACTCTAGCCTGAGTTTTATCTCTCATCTTAATCCAAACCCTCAAAGCTATTAGATAATAAAATAACAATGACAACAGACAAAACTGGGATGATTTTGGAAACAGGTCTCATCCTTTTATTTGAAAAGTGATCCATCCTCCTAGCGCCTTTCACATCCACTATGCCACTTCAACTTCTCAAACAGTAGGTTGCAGGTGATGATTATCCTTAGTCTTCAAAGAAGCAAAATGAAGCTGGGAGAAACAGAGAGACCCACAGCCACCCCTGTGCATCAGACCAGCATTGTGATGGACCATAGCTTCATAGCTTCCTTACTCTGAAACCAGAGGATGTCTACACGTGACTACCTACACACAAGGGTGTCTGGGAAAGTCACCTGAAAGGACCCTTTGAGGAATCAAGAACATATAGTCCACTGTTTGATTTTCTTCTAATTTCCCCTATTACATTCATTCTAGTTAATTTATTCATTTCTTTCTTTAGTTTGCTTATTAAATAAATATCTTCAGCACATACCCCACTCCAGCTGGCCCATAGAAAACAATCAGAATTTCTAAGCTACATTCTAGATAAGTGCTCAGCACCCATTTTTCTCATTTCCATCTTCTCTGTTGTTGCCGTTGAGTCATGGGGGGCCCCCCCACACAGCAGAATACAGTTTCCTCACCCTGCACCATCTTCACAATCGTTGGTGTCCTTCAGGCCATTATTGTGACCACTGTGTATTTTGAATGTCTTTCAATCTAGGACAAGTTCCTGGGTTAATCACTCTCTATTAACTGAAAGCTTGGCAGTTTGAACCCAATCAGAGACATCTTAGAAGAAAGGCTTATAAATCACCTTCCAAAAGGACAGAGCCCTGAAAACCCAATCTAAAGTAGTTCTACTCCACACACACTGTGTTTTCATGAGTTTTAATGGACTCGACAGAAACTCGTGTTGGTTTAACTTACGGGGCTCATCTTCCAGCACTCTACTGAACAGTATTCAGTTGTAATCCACAGGGTTCTCATTGGCTAATTTTTTTAAGTAGGTGATTTTTTTATTGGCTAATTTTAAAAAGGCCTCTCCTTAGTCTGGAAGTGCCATGGAAATCTATTCATCATGGTTGACCCTGCTGGCATTTGAAATACTGGTGGTACCATAACAACACGCAGCAGTCCTAATGTGGTGCCATGGGCTAATGCAGTGGACTGAAAACTCGATTTGAACCACCAAATTGGTGGTTCAAGCTCACCAACCATTCCTTGGAACCCTTATATAGGGTTGCTGAGGGTCGGAACCAATTCAACAAACATAACAACACCAAGCAACACACAATCCACCAGAGGGCAACAAGATGATAATCATGTGGTGACAGGAACCTAGCTGTTGTTGTTGTTGTTATGTGCCGTGGAATCTGTTCCAACTCATAGTGACTCTGTACAGGGTTTCCGAGGCTGTAAATCTTTATGGGAGCAGAAAGTCTCATCTTTCTCCCACGGAACAGCTGGTAATTTCGAACTGCTGACCTTGAGGTTTGCAGCCCGATTCGTAACCACTACGCTACCAGAGCTCCTTAGGAACCTAGTACATGCTGGTAAATATTTAGTAGATAAATAAAAGGATGGATGGATGGATCGATGGATGGATGGATGGATGGATGGATGGTTGGATGGATAAATGGAAGGATGGATGTATGGATGGGTAGATAATGTACAAAAGTATGTACTCAGCAGAAAGAAAAGGAAGACTTGCATTGAAAAGTGAACGCCTAATTGCAACACGGGGCATGGTTCTAAAGAAAATTTGCCTTCAAATTTCAAAGTGAGCTTGACAGAGCTGGCTGTTGTTCTTAACCAAGCTGACTGCAGTGCCTTGAATCTTCTGCATTGGTTCTTTGGCTTTACAATTTCTCCACCTAGTGGCCACCCTGTGTATTGTATAAGAGGAGAAATGGTAAGACATGAAGTTAGAGGACCAAGCGCACCCTGCCTTTAAAGAACCCTTCCGGCCGCTCAAAATCTCTTAATTTATCTGGACCAAGATTTTTAATCCTAATAGTGATCACACCTTTCTAGAAAGTGCTTATTAAAACTAAAATACATTCATTTAGAAAAACAAGTAGAGTCACTAAAGTTGGAACCAACCTGATAGCACTTAAAAAAAAAAAAAGTTATTGTGAAGAGTTACTGACAAATTTTTGTTAATGTGCAGTGGTTAAGCACTCCGCTGCTAATTGGAAGGTCAGCGGTTACAACATACCAGTTACTTGCAGGGGAAAGAAGAATCAGGTCGCTTCTGTAAAGATTGCTATTTTTGTTTAGTGCAGTGGAGTTGTTTCCAACTCATAGAGACCCTGTATAAGGTTTCTAAAGAGCGGTTGGTGGGTTTGAACTGGTGACTTTGCAATTCGAACTGAACTTGTGGTCTGGTATGTACCCTATAGCACCACATGAGGACTTGTAAACCCTATGGGGCAGTGCTCCTCTGTTCTATAGAGTCATTATGAGTCAAAATTGACCTAATTGGCAATGAGGTTTTCTCTAACGCTGACTGGATGTGTAAAAAAAATTTATGTATCAAAAAAAATAATAATCATTGTGGAGACACAATGCACTTTCTTGCCTTTTTAAATGCCAGCAATTCCTCATCCCTTCCACTTGAATGCTGACCTGAAGGCTCAAGTTTGCTTTGCTTTTCTCCTTTAATTGGCATCAGTTCAACAGAAGTTGAAAAAAATAAATCCATCCCTTTCCCAATTAGACACACACACACACAATCTGCTAAACACTTTGAGATCTCTGAATAAAAAGATCTCTTAAAACTCCATGTAGACTTCATTAAGAATGTACATAGGAATGTTGAATTTTTACCCTGTTTAATCTGCTTCCCAGGCAAAGCTAAGGCAAGAGTTCATATTCTTTGATTTCTCATTCCTAAGGTCTAAATACTTCAAATCCTATCTATCTTACCTTCATTTCTACATCCATTTTCTGCTGGTTCATGCACTTGCTCTGTTTGCTTACTTGAAGTCATTTTTAGTGAATTTTCAATCATTTCAATTGGCAATAAAATGTGGGTGTATATTGTTTTTCAGTCCAGATGTCCCCCTTTTCTTAAAAACCTATTAGAATGAAGAATAGAAATACTGTGCAAATTAGTATGACTTGCTTTCCATACACAAGTTATAAACCTGTTCCTTCTGGTACATGTTCCAGATTACTGCAATAGTCCCTGGTTTTGCTCACTGACTTGTGCATTCACTTATTCTTTCATTCATTCACTAAATATTTAGTAGATCGCCAAGAGTTGGCGGTTCAAGCTTACCAGCCACTCCTCAAAAGTCCTATGCAGAGTTGCTATGAGTTGGAACGAAGTCCACAGCACTTAACAACAACAAATATGGAGTCCTGGTGTGGTGCTGTAGAATAAGCACTGTACTGCTAACCACAAGGTCATCGGTTCAAGCCCACCAGCCACTCCTCAGAAACCTTATTCAGGATTTCTATGAGTCTACAAGCAACTACAGAAAATAATATAGCCTTCAGTATGGATTGCATCTCAGTGTAAAGAAAATTTAAATTCTCTCAATTGTACCAATACACAATATCATAACAAATAAAAGATTGAAGTTGTCGAAGATTTCACTTTACTCAGATCCACAATCAACACTCATGGAAGCAGAAATCAAGAACTCAAACAACATATTGTATTAGGCAAATCTGCTACAAAAGACCTCTTCAAAGTATTAAAGAGCAAAGATGTCACTTGAAGACTAAAGTGGGCCTGGCATATGCCAATCACCTCACATGCATGTGAAAGATGGACAATGAATAAGGAAGACAAAAGAAGAATCGATACATTTGAACTATGGTGTTGCTGAAGAATATTGAAAGTGCCATGACCTGGAAGAAGAACAAACAAACCTGTCTTGCAAGAAGTACAGCCAAAATGCTCTTTAGAAGCGAAAATACTGATACTTCATCTCGTGTACTTTGGACATGTCATCAGGAGGGAACAGTCCCTAGAAAAAGACATCATGTTTGGTAAAGTCAGGGTCAATGAAACCAAGGACTCCCAACTAGATGAATTGACACAGCCACAATGGATTCAAATAGAACATTTGTGATGATGGCTTAGGTCTGTAAGGTGTTTCATTGTATTGACCATAGGGTCTCGATGAGTAGGAGCCAATTCGATGGCATTTCACAACAACAACAAGCACTTAAGGAACATTGGTGGTACCGTTGTTAAGTTCCGGTTTGCTAACCAAAGGGTTGGTGATTCAAACCCGCCAGCTGCTCCCCAGAAGAAAGATGTGGTAGTCTGCTTTTATAAAGTTTATGGTCTTAGAGTCCATAATTCAGTTGTGTCTTGTAGGTGAACATTGACTCAACAGAAATTTTTTTTTTAACTGTACACTTTATTGTATTTCAGACCCTGGGACACAACCAAGACCCAGATTCACCAGATTCATCACAGCGTGTATTTAGGATTCAGACAGACATGGAATTTTCATCTCAGCTTTCCTATTTTGCAGCTCTGTGACCTTGGCAAGTTGTTGATGTCCTCATCTGTGGAATAGAAATTTATTGATGGAGTGTTTCAATGTTATCCATACCTGGTGCTGCCAAAGTTAGTGTAAAACATAACTGCCGAAGTTAGTGTAAAACATGTTCTCTGACCTCAAAGAATTCAGATCTAATGGAGACCCAAGGCATATGCTACATGCATATGCAGAGTTGTATACTGGTGTCTCTGAGTAAGGCAAGCTATTAATACACTCAACAACTAACCCAAAGGTTGGAGATTTGAGCCCACCCACAGGCACCTCAGAAGACCTATCTACTTTTTTTAAAGCAGCCATTGAGAACCCTTTGGATCACAGTTCTACTCTAACGCACATGAGGTCCCCATGAGTTAGAGTCAACCTGACAGCAAGCAACAGGTTTTGGTGCAAAGTGCTATGAAAATATGGGGGGCAGGGTAATGAATTCAGCCCAGGTGCTGGGAAGGAGTTAGTTAGAGGGCACTGTTTGTTGGACAAGCTCACCAGGATGGGAAGGAAGAATGCCATTGAGAATAGAGAGGACTGCATATGTAAAATCAAAGAAACCTAAAAGGAGCAGTAGAAAGATGCTGAAAATTGCTACAGTGTGGGTGTGTGGAACAATGGTAGGAGACGAAACTAGGGGCAACATTAAAATCAAGTGAAAAAGCCTGCCTTGTAAAGCAAGGAGTAGAAAATATTTGGGGTTTCTCCTTAACACTCAGGATGGTGGTGGTTATATGCCATGGAGTTGGTTCTGACTCGTAGAGACCCTGTATAGGGTTTCCAAGGCTGTAAATCTTTACGGGAGCAGAAAGCCTCATCTTTCTCACATAGAACAGCTGGTAGTTTCGAAGTGCTAACCCTGAAGTTAGCAGCCTAATTTGTAACCAATATGCTACCAGATACCTACCCTAAAATTTTAATGGTGCAGTGATGAGAATTATTTTCCCATTGAAGGAGAAAAATGGCTTCAGCATAATTACATTACAAATTCACTCTAATTCATATCAAGTGTATCAAACTCCCCATTTTTGTCTTGCATTCATCTTTCTCCTTCATATATTACTGTAATTGCTAGTTTCCTTTGACTCATGTGTGCAGAGTAGCACTGCTCCATAGGGTGTTCAAGGCTATAACCTATGAGAAGCAGAGGTCACCAGGACTCTTTTCTTCAGCACATCTGGTTGAGTTTGAACCACAAACCTTTCAGCTGATTGTCAAGCACTTAATAGTTTGCACCACATAGACTCTCCTCCTTGATATATAAGTGCCTTTAACCCAAAGACTCTCTGTGTCATGTATTTTAATTATGTGATATTTTATATGTAGAAGCAATAAGATACAGTGCTCACATCCACCACTTACTTTTATCCTATCCTTCCTAAAGCATATTTGCTATAGACATTTTTAAACAAATATGACATTGCAGATTTGGTCTCCCTGTGCATTACTTCTTCTCTTCTCCATGGTCAGTCATTGCCAAGAATTTGCTATTTATCATTGTTTATGGGGTGCCGCTGCAGGATAATGTACTGGATGGACCAAAAAGTTGCTTTTGAACCGCAAGGTCCATGGTTCAAACCCACCAGCTGCTCCTCAGAAACCCTATACAGGGTCACTATGAGTCAGAACCAACTCAACAGCACTTAACAACAACAAAGGGTTCCTATGCTTCGGAACCAACGAGACAGTAATGGTTAAGATGTATACTTTTAGGCCCTGGGTGGTACAAATGGTTTATGCTTAAGTAGATATCTTAAGAATGGTGGTTCAGGTTACCCAGAGTTGCCATGGAAGAAATGCCTGGCAATCTGCTTCTGTAAGGATTCCAGTCAAGAAAACTCTGTGGAACAGCTCTCCCTTATAACACATGGGGTCTCCGTGAGCTGGAATCAGCTCAATGGAAACTATATTCCTTCCTATTTCTTTTTGATACTTTTTCTAATGTGTATATCAATAAGCAACATGTAATGTTGCCTTGCATATTTTAAATGATAAAAGAAATGGTATCATTACAGAGGTATAATTCTTCCCTTTTTTTAACTTATTAAAAAATCTTTAACTTATTAAAAAAAATAAGCACTCTTTTGCCTTCTGTTGTTTTCACAGAGTTTCTATATACTCCTTTTCCCTCTGCTAATTGAAAGGTTAGGAATGTTATTTCTATCCTTTTAGTGAGTGTTCCTATATTTTTTAATTGCACAATTAACTTGTTTTTCTGACAATGTCAACAGTTAATTAATATTTCTATCCTCCTCTTCCTGGTCTAATCAGGAGACTGAAACCACACAGTAATCTGAAAAGAGAACATCTAATATAAACTCTATATCCGAGGATTAGAGAAGCAAGAGATTTAACTAGAAGGAGGCAAAGAGAACTCTAAAGAGTATTTGAACTGAACTCACCCTTGTGGCTCAATTTACAGTCAAACAATTTGTTGTTGTTGTTAAGTGTTGTCCAGTTGGTTCTGACCCATAACGACCCTGTATAGGGTTTCCAAGGAGCAGCTGGTAAGCTTAAACAACTGACCTTGCAGTTCAAATGACTTTGGAATCTGACGCATTAGCCCACAGCACCTAAAAAGTGAACAATAACACCAGGGAGGTACACACTGTTTAGAACAATCAACCATCAAAAGGGAAACCTTTGCCTGAGAGGATAAAGCTAAGAAAGCTGGAAATGGCAGGCAGCAGGATGAGTGGAAACTGAAAGTTCAGGGAGGAAGTTGGGAGAGTGCTGTTGCATTGTGGAGACTGCATCAGTGTCACAAAATGAAATGTGTATAAATTGCTGAATGGAAAATCAATTTGATGTGGAACCTTTAATTCCAATCACAATAAAAAGTGACATAGTGGATTACAAGGGTGCTGCTAACCACAAGGTCAGTAGTTCGAATCTACCAGTTTTTCCATGGGAGGAAGATGACGTTTTCTGTTCCTGTAAAGATTTGCAGCCTCAGAAACTCTATGTTTTTGTTGTTGTTAAGTGCTGTCCAGTTGGTTCCAACTCACAACACACCCTGAATAGGGTTTTCAAGGGGCAGTTGGTGGGTTTAAACTGCCAACCTTGTGGTTGCTACAAGCTGAAACTGACCAGTGACTCACAACCACCACCATGTTTGAATCACAGACATAGGGAAGAGGTGCGTACCCAAGGAAAGAACAATCTGAAGAGGACCCATACCACATTTCAAAGGGTGTTTGTTGTTGCTAAGTGCCATCGAGCCATTCTGACTCAAAACAACCCTGTATAGGGTTTCCAAGGAATGTCTGGTGAGTTTGAACCATTGACCTTGTGGTTCAAACCCACCTTATGGTTGAGATTTTACTGAATGGTGAAAAAGTTTACTGAGGTGCCACCTTGAAGAACCACTGGGAATCCACCAGTGAGCTCCTGCGAATATTCCCAGAAACTGCTTAGCTAAACACATGTGTTATATGGCACCTGGCCAGTTCCACTTCTTTATTTGTTCCTGGCAGGGAGGGAATGGAGTCCTTTTGTAGCACAAGAGGGGTACCTGCTGGCCATCTTCCTGCATGGGCTGCAGAGTGAGACTCACTTACTTACCACTGTTGAAGATGACCTTGCTCTATCTCAGCTCTATGTGAGTATTATTCTATTCAACTCCTGTATATTTCTTCATCTCTACCTATGGATTGTATTACTCTTTTCCATGTAGGGGGTCTTCTCCCATGAAAGTGATAACAGCTGCCCACAGGAAGGTGTCCCTGAAAGCACTTGCCTTTCCATCGTCTCTCCAATGCCTTCTCACAATAAAATTTAACATGGTAACAGCTGGCAAGGGAGAAATCATGCAGTATCACAAGTTGGGCAGGACAATAAGGATGGCTTTGGACCTGACAGGCAATGGGTTAGTAACTTTCACAGCACCTTAGGAGGCTTTACTTGATCTCTCTCTGTTTTTCTCTCACACATACACACACACATTTTATTTTTAGAGCTTTTGTTTTGTCAGTTTAAAGAATCATTTTTAATTTTTTATATCAAAAATTAAACACACCAACTTATGTTGTCAGTGTCTCTGTTCAGCATTGTTCCTTACACAATTCTTTAATAATTCTTTTATCATAGGTCTTTCGGTACTTAATCCACTTATTTTCTGCAAAATTTGTTTTGTTTTCCCTCATTTATAAATCTTGATTCAGGTTAAGTTATTATGCTTCAACACAATGGATATTGTTTTTATCTTTAAAGTGCATTGTTGTCAATGAGACGTCTGCCCATGGGGTAGGGGAAGTTGCAGTAAATTATATTTTTATAACTAATTTTTTCTCTGGTGGCTCTACATTTTGAGTTTTAAGCCTTGTTTTTTAAAAATTTCATTATAATGTGTCTGGGTAAAAATTCCTTTTGGTTCTTCTAAAGACTCTGAGTGCTCTTTTGATCTAAAGATTCACATTTTAACTTCTTTCCTGGATCATTTCCAATAATTATTTCTTCAAATATTGTTTCTCCTCCTTTCCCTTCATTTTGTAAACACTTTTAAGACAAATTTTGGAGTCCCTCCACCTACCTTCAATGTTTTGTTATTGCTTATTTTATATAGTTTTTTTTTTTTTTTTAACTCTGTGCTTCCTGTGCTATGTACTTGTATTCCTCAGTATGAATTTTCAATTCAAAACACTTCTTCAATTGACTCTTGGTGCTTTTTTTTTATTCCCAAAATCTAAAATGGCTTCCTTTTTCATAGTCATCTATTTATAATTTCATAACTTCTAGTATTCTTATCTCTAAAAATATTCTAAACATTTTAATTTTAAAGTCTTTTAAAATTTTTATGTAATAGCAATTTCTAGAATGAATTAATGCTGTAAGTGTTGTTGGTCTTATCATTGAACTTCTTCAAGAGTTTCATATTTGTGGCTTGTGGGACATTTAAAATGGTAATGCATTGCCTCTGTAAAGTGAGCCCGTAAGTCTAGGCTACAGACAAAGAAAAGCATAGAGGAAGGAAGCAAATGGTTATTTAAAAGATAGGAAAGAAAGAAAGAAAAAAAAAATAGATGTCAGAAGAAACTCTGAAACTTACACTTGAGCACAGAGAAGCTAAAGAACATGGAAGAAATGAGGAATTCAAAGAACTGAACAGAAAATTTCAAAAGGCAAGCTCAAAAAGACAAAGTCAAGTATTATAATGAAATATGCAAAGACCTGGAGTTAGAAAACCAAAAGGGAAAAACACACTCGGCATTTCTCAAGCTGAAAGAACTGAAGGAAAAATTCAAGCTACCAGTTGCAATATCGAAGAATTCCATGGGCAAAATGTTGACTGATGTGGAAAGCATCAAAAGAAGAAGAAAGGTATACAGAGAGTCACTGTATCAAAAAGAAATCATTGATGGTATGCAAATGAGAAAACAGACTCAGAGAAATTAAGCAACATGCCCAACGTCATATGAGGAAGAAGTGATTGATTTAGTGCATGCTAATCTCCAAGTCCATATTATTTCCACTCCATTTCATGTCCATGAATGACTGAAGAATTGAGGTCACTGTGCCCTCCAGCCTTTTCTACAGTGACCTTCCTGTCCTCCTCTGATTTAACCCCTTTCCTGAGTCCTTCTTTTCATCTTGTCACATCCTGCCACCCCAGCTTCCTCCCCATTCCCATCAACTCCCTTTAATGAGGTCCCCAAATGCCTTGCACACTAGTGACAGTAGAAGGCGGCTGGGTGGGAGTTTTAGGTATTGCAACTCACAAGAGAAGAGAAAAGGGAACAAGACAGGGACGTTTGACAAAGTGACAATGAAAAGCCAGAAAAAAAGGCTCCTGAAGTTGAAGTGATTTGATCAAAAGAGATAAAAATTCAAGTGATAAAAAAAACACCTAGCTGCAGTGACTTTAAAATTGTGTTAATAGCTTCAACCTTTTTCTCAGCAATATTAAAACAAAAAGTACTTTTCATTGTGCTGGGGAAGATGTGGGAGAATTTGAAATTGGGTTGGCAAAACCTGGAAACTTCAGAAGCGGGGTTTGGAGAAGAAGCCTCCTCTGGGAGCTGGCCTGATGAATCTTGTCCCTGGTCCAGCAGGATCTACCTGGACGCCACAAAATAGGAAGCAAAGGTTTAAGTTTGCAAACTTTGTGTACTTATACAAGCAAAATGAAGCTCCTATCTGTCTGTTGATATTGCATTATATGGAAATAATACATGAGAGACACACAAAATTCTTGTGAGGAACTTTGGAGCAAATTTAAGGAATCCTGATGGCACTGTGGTTAAGTGCTGGACTACTAACTATAAAGGTTAGTAGTTTAAACCCACCAGTTACTCCACAGGAAAAAGATGTGGCAGTCTACTTCCCTAAAGATGACCTGAGAAACCCTATAGGACAGTTCTGCTCTGTCCTACAGGGTCACTGTGAGTCAAAATAGACTATATGGCAATGGGTTTAGCTTTAATGGGTAGGAGCAAACTTCTAAGTGGTAGATTACATCTGAAGAAAGGTTGTCCTTACTGTGTTTGGAGGTGTGTCCAGTTTATGAGGGCCAATTGTGTGCATCATTCCCCCGACTCTGTGTTCAGAAACTTCCCATTGGTAGTTTGAAATCAGTCGTGGTGGGAGAGTTTACACCACAAAAACTGGCAGGTCCTATAAACCAAAGCTTTCAGTCCCTCTCAGATGCTAACATTCTCCCCAATCTGTAGACTATCTCAATAGATTTCAACGGCTCTCCAAATTTCTTTAAATCATTGACTCTTGAATCTACATATACCCAACACAGATCTCCCTCCTGAGCTCCAGACACAGACCTTGGCTTGCCTTTTGGACATTTCTTTTTAAGACAAGGGTCTTTTCTAAAAACGAATTTCTTCTCCCAAGTATTTGTTTTTGTTGCTGTAGTTAGGTGTCCTTGTGTCAGTGCTGACTCTCAGTGAGCTTATACAAAATATAACGAAACACTGCCAAGTCCTGCACTAATGTCACAATCCTTGCAACGCTTGAGTCCATTGTTGTTGCCAGGGTGCCAGTACATCTTGTTGGAGCTCTTGCCCTTTTTCACTGATTCTCTACTTTACCAAGTATGATGTCCTTTTCCATGGAAAGTCCATCCTAATAACATGTCTGAATTATGAGAGATGAAGTCTAGCCATGCTAGCATCTAAGAGCTTTCTGGCTATACTTCTAACACAGATTTGTTTGTTTTTCTGACAGTCCATGATGCTTTTAATGTTTTTCTCCAACACAATAACATAAAAGTATCAATTCTTCTATGGTCTTCTTATTCATTGTTCAACTTTCACATGTATATAAAAGGTTATTGAAACCACTGTGACTTGAGTCAGGCACATTTTAGACCTCAAACTGAAATCTTTGCTCTTAAACACTTTGAAGAGGCGTTGTGCAGCAGATTTGCCCAGTGCAATATGTCGTTTGATTTATTGACTTCTCCTTCCATGACTGTTGATGACTGTTTCAAGCAAAATGAAATATTTGACATCAATCTTTTCTCCACTTATCTTGATGCTATTTACTGGTTCGGTGGTGAGGATTTTTGTTTTCTTAAAATTGAGGTGTTTTCTTTACCATACCAAAGACTGTGGTATTTGGTCTTCATCAGTAAGTATTTTAAGTCCTCTTCAATTTCAAAAATCAAGGTTGTACATCTGAATATTGCAAATCCTGATGCCATGTTCTTCATACACTCCAGAGCTTCTTGGATTAGTTGCTCAGTATATAGATTTAATAAGTACAGTGAAAGACTACAACCTTGTCACACACTTTTCCTAATTTTAAACCTGTGGGTGTTTCCTTGTTCTGTTTGAACAACTGCCTCTTGGTCTATGTACCTCATGAGCACAATTAGATATTCTGAAATACTTATTCACCACAATGTTGTCTATAGCTTGTTATGATCCACACAATTGAAAGCCTTTGCATAGTCAATGAAGCACAGGTAAACATCTTTCTTGTATTCTCTGCTTTCAGCCAAGATCCATCAGATATCAGCAATGAGATCCATAAGTTCGCTGAAAGCAGCGAACACCAAAAAGGTGTTTATCTGTGCTTTATTGACTACATAAAGGCTTTCAATTGCATGGATCATGACAAACTATGGACAACATTGTGGTGAATGAGTATTCCTGAACACTTAATTGTGCTCCTAAGGAATCTGTACATGGACCAATAGGCAGTTGTTCGAACAGGACATGGGAAGACCGAATGGTTTAAAATTAAGAAAGGTTTGTGACAGGGTTGTATTCTTTCACTTATTCAACCTGTATGCTGAGCAAATAATCTGAGACGTTGGGTTGTATGAAGAAAAATGTGGCATCAGGATTGGAGGAAGACTCATTAACAACCTGTGATATGCAAATGATACAACCTTGCTTGCTGAAAGTGAACTTAAAATACTTACTGATGAAGATCAAAGACCACAAGTTTCAGTATGAATTGCATATCAATGTAAAGAAAACAAAAATCCTCACCATTGGAACAATAAACAACATTCTTATTAACAGAGAAAAGATTGAAGTTGTCAAGGACTTCAATCTTCTTGGAGTAGCTATCAACACTCATGGAAGCAGCAGTCAATAAATCAAACGACATTGCATTAGGCAAATGTGCTGCACAAGACCTTTTTAAAGTGTTGAAGAGCAAAGATGTCAGCTTGAGGACTAAGGTGTGCCTGACCCAAGCCATGGTATTTTCAGTAACCTCATATGCATGCAAAAGCTGGACAGTGAATACGAAAGACCATAGAATTGATGCTTTTGAGTTATAGTGTTGGAGGAGAATATTGAAAATACCATGAGCTGCCAAAAGAACAAACAAATCTGTGTTGTAAAAAGTTCAGCCAGAGTGCTCCTTGGAGGCCAGGATGACCAAACATCTTTCATACTTCAGAAATATTGTCAGGAGAAACCAGTCACTGGAGAATGATTATCATGTTTGGTAGCATGGGAGGTCAGAGTAAAAGAGGAAGACCCCTCAGAGAGATTGTTTGGCAAAGTGGCAGCATCAATGGACTCAAGCATGGCAAGAATTGTGAGGTTGGCCCATGACCAGGCAGTGTTTCATTCTGTTGTGCATAGGGTCAGTATGAGTCAGTACCTACTTGATGGCACCTAACAACAACAAGAAGTTCTTAGAGCTTTGTTCTTTGCCAATGCCTTCAGTTAACCTTGGACTTATTCCTTCAGTACCATTGACTCTTGATTATATGCTATCTCTTGAAATGGATGAACATCCACCTTTTATTTCTGATACAGTTACTCTGTGTATTCTTTCCATCTTCTTTTGATGCTTTCTGTGTCATTCAATATTTTACACATAGAATTCTTCAATATTTTAAGAAGAGGCTTGATTTTTTTCTTCAGTTCTTTCAGCTTGAGAAATGCTGAACATATTTTTCCCTTTTGGCTTTCTAACTCCAGGTCTTTGTACATTTCATTGTAATACTTGACTGTCTTCTTGAGCTGTCCTTTAGATTTTCTGTTCAGTCTTTTACCTCAAATTTCTTCCATTTACTTTAGCATCTCTACACAGGAGAGCAAGTTTCAGAGTCTCTTCTGACTTCCATTTTTATTTTTTCATTCTTTCTTATCTTCTTAATGACCTTTTGCTTTCTTCCCTGTATTATGTTCTTGATGTCATCTCATAATTCTTCTAGTTTTTTGGATTAGTGTCTAATGCATCAAGTCTGTTTTAAAATGATCTCTAAATTCAGGTGGAATATGTTCAAGGTCATATTTTGGGTCTCATATTAATAAATTACTCTATTGTTTCCCAAGCTAGATCTTTAGAATCTATCTAGGCATCTCACACCTTATGGATTCTGAATATCTATACTACTGATTCCACCTATTCAGTACCTTTATCTTTTATCCCATTCTCCTATAACTACCTTGATCTATTTCTCCTTGTACCTCATTCATGTTTTCTTTCTCTCTCCATGCCGGTTTAAACCTAAATGGTCACACCTCTTCTTTTCCCCTGCAATGGTTCATTATGGCCCCTAAAACATTGGTGAAGCTCTACAGTAACCCAAGGTACTCAATGTTCTCCATGATCTGGACCTTTCATGATTCTCTGTTGTCACCTTCCTAATGCCATCCACCCATGAGTGATGTTCCAACAGTGGTCTTGCAACTCTCAGAACCTACTATGCTGTGCAGAATCTCTGCACACATAAACAGAACTATGCAATCTGTTGTTCAGCTGGCACCATAGTTATCTAGTGCTGCTATTACGGATATGCCCCAAGTGGATGTCTTTAGCAAACATAAATTTATTGTCTCACAGTTTTGGAGGCTAGGAATCCTAATTTAGAGCACCAGCTCTAGAAAAAGCTCCTTGTCTCCTTTCAGCATCTATAGACCCAGCATTCCTTGGAGATTTCCATACATCTTGGCATTAATCCTTCCCTAGATCTAGGAACTTCACAGTGTAGGGACTCCAGAACCAAAGGAGACACTCCACTCTCACTGTTTTTTTCTTGGTCCCTCTCTCTGCTCACTTATCTCTCCTATCATATCTTAAAAAAATATTGACTGAAGAAACAACCTAATCCTGTAGGTTGCATCTGGCCTCATAAGCATCACAGAAGTGAATATTTACAACACATAGTATAATTACATCAGTTTAGAGCTGATCACATCAAATCACAGAGTAAGGTTAATTGAATCATATTAGATATCATCATGGAGGTAATAACTACATCTTAGCTGCCAACCACTCAGAATCCTGGCCCGACAAATCATTACAGATTTGTTCTATCATGGACTCTAATCCATATGTTATTCATCTTCAGTTTCCTATTACATAGCTCAGTACTTATCATCTAGTTAGTAGTTGGTACTCAGGGACAGCTTGCTGAGTGGACAAATGCCCAAGGCCATATACTTAGAAATCACCAAGACTTTAAGTCTGGTCCAATATTTTTTTCCACGAAGTATTCCTTCTTGATATCCTGTGAGCCAGGCTTAATTAATATACATGAGAATCAGTCACTGAGCTGGACAGTGACTCTGTTGGTTAAGAACGTGACCTTAGAGAAACAGAGAGAGAGAGAGTTGAAGACATCTGCAGATAAATGCAAAAGAAAATACTAAAAATGCTCAGAGACTTTGCTTACTAAATGTTCACTCCTCATAAGCATTAACATTTCAGTCACTTCCTTAAGGTACAGTGATGTGCACAAGTGATTTGTTATGAGTTGAATTGTGTCCCTCCAAAAAAAGATATGACAAAGTCCTGACCACTGTACCTATGAAAGTAACTTTGTTTGGAAATAGGGTGTTTGCCAGTTAGGTTAACATGAGGTATCACTGGAGTAGGGTGTGTCCTTATCCCACTTGAGTGGTGCCTTATAAAAGGGGAGAAGAGACACAAAGACAGAGAGACACAGTGCAAAGATGCCATGTGAAGATGCATATATTCCAAGGATTCACAGTTATAACCAGAAGCTAAGAGAGAGGCATGGAATGGTACTCTCTTAATGCACGAAGAAGAAATCAACATGGCAGATACACTAATTTAGAATTTTCTATTCTCCAGAACTGTGTTTGTTCTTTAAAGTTATATACTTTGTAGTATTTTGTTGTTATGGTAACACTAGCAAAATGACACAGTTCATCAAGATGTTTTCCATATTGCCTTTTTAATTAAAAACAAGTACAAGCATTCAAAATACATTCAGTTATAATATGCATATATAAACACGCTTCCATTTACATACATTATTCAGCATATATTATATTTTAAATTATGGATAACATAGAAAGAAATTAAAGTTCTTATAGATCTTTGCTCAGTTTGATGGATTATTGCATACAACCCTAAGTTGCAAGTCCCTATTTTGGAAGTCTATAATTCCAAAATACAGAACAAAACACAACTATTGAAAATCAGAAGTGAGTTAAATAACTATGTCTCCCCTAATATCACCCCACCCAACATGTCATCATGTACAGGACAAACCTAATTCAAATCCCTCTGTGTCTCATTAGACTAAGGGCTTCCCCTTTCTGAGCCTTGGATTTTCTATCTGCAAAATCTGATAATAGTTTCTTATCAGAGTTTCTGTGAGATTTTAAATGCCCCCACTTACTCATATATAGTACATACAATAACCCCCACACAGAAGATATTTATTAAAATGACCTTTAGCCCTAGACTAGTATGAAGTCATTAAGAATTATGAATATGTTTATGAAAAGCTTATTAAAAAACAGAAAAGTTCTTGTGTGATGTTCATTCAAAACATGCTGGATATAAAATGGCAATGTGTGAACCTCACATCTGCCAATAGAGGAGGAAGTGAGAAGTCCATGAAAAATGCTCGAATTGGTAGAATGATTTATTCAATTTTCTTTTGTTATACATTTTATTTTTAGAAGAATCCCGAGGAAAAGGAAGACTACAGGGAAAGGCAATAGCAATTGAAAGTGTCCTGGACCCACACCAACTTTTGAAGGTAAAGGTATTAACTCATTCAACATGCTGTGCAGTGAGGTGGGACACAGAGGATACCAGAGTAAACAAACCCTGTGTCTAAGGAAATCACCATCAAAGACAGAGGGATCGAGAGTGAACACGAAGGCTTCATACAGTAATAAGAGCAATCAAGAAAATAAAATAGACAATATAATAAGGAATTGTTTTCCTTTTCTGATCTATCATAATCAAGTGCCACAAACTGGGTGGCTTTAAAGAACAGAGATGCATTTTCTCACAATACTGGAGGCTGTAAGTTCGGATTAGAATGTGGACAGTGTTGATTTCTTCAGAGAGCTCTGAGGGAGACTCGTTCCATGCCTCTCTCTCCTAGCTTCTAGTGACACCCAGTGATTTTTGGCATTCTTTGACTTGTAGACACAGCACTCCAATCTCTGCTTCTAACATCACCTCATCATCTTTCTTCAGTGTCTACCTCTGTGCCTTCTCTCCTTTTTAATAAGGACATCAGTTGAATTTGTTTAAATCCTTGGGTGGGGCAAACAGTTTGAGCTCACCTGCTAACCAAAAAGTTTATATGGTTGATTGTTCTAAGTTTCCATAGATTTTTTCAATGGATGATTTTCAGAAGTAGATTACTAGGTCTTTCTTCCCAGAAGCTTCTGTGCAGATTCAAACCACCAAACATTTGGTTAGTAGGTGAGCTCAAATTGTTTGCACCACCCAGGAACTTAAACCAATCCAACTGGTGTCTTTATAAAAGAGGAGATGAGACAGAGATAGAGGCACAGAAGAAATATGGCTGGGCAATGACAGAAGCAGTGATGTGCCTACAGATCAAAGAACCCCAAAGATCACTGGCTGTCACCATAAAGAGATTTTTATCAATGAAATGCTCACCAAGTTTTAGTAGTGGGCAACCCAATTCTTTTGGTCACATGTCAGGCTGTAGGCTTCTGACTCACACAACTGCAGAACTGGTGAACCAAGATTGACAGGTCAGATGACAGGCAGGCAAGTCAGACAGCTGGGATGATTGGCTGCTGACAACACTCAGGACCAACCGGTAATAGAGCAAAACACTGGTTCAAGTTCTAAGAGCCAGAGAATGGATAATGAGCCAGATGTAGAATCCATATCAATCAGAAAAAAGGTTTACTTGAGGGCCCAATATACTGGAAGCAGACCACACTCCGTAGGAAGCTTCCTTTCAGTTGTTTGGCAGCTCATGGCAGATCTCATCATGGAGAATAACTACATATTAACTGCCAAATAGGAATCCTGGTGTGGCACTGTGGGCTAAGGTGTCAGACTGCAAAGTCATTTGAACTGCAAGGTCAGTGGTTCAAGCTCACCAAATGCTTGCTCCTTGGAAACCCTATACAGGGTCGATATGGGTCAGAATTGACTCAATGGCACTTAACAACAACAACAACTGGAAAATCACTGAGAACCCTGGTCCAGTCAAGTTGACACAAAACCTTAACTATCACACCATTCTTTGCAATGTTATCCACATAGTCTAATGTTTTTGTATAGACAATAAAATACAAGCAAATGTTTTTCTGGTATACTCAGCTTTCAACCAAGATCCATGTGATGTCAGCAATGATAAATTTGATTCCACATTTTCATCTGAATCTTTCTTGAACCTCTGATTTGTTGTTGTTATTAGGTGCCATCGAGTCAGTACCGACCCATAATGACCTTATGCACAACAGAACGAAACATTGCCGGATCCTGGGCCAACTTCACTAATGTTGCCATGCTTGAGTCAATCGATGATGCAGCCACTTGACCAATCCATCTCATTGGTGGTCTTCCTCTTTTTTTCTGACCCTCCACCTTATCAAACACAATATCCTTCTCCAGCGACTGCTCCCTCCTGACAATATGTCCGAAGTATGAGAGACGAAGTTTGGCCATCTTGGCCTCCAAGGAGTACTCTGGCTGCACTTCTTCCAAAACAGGTCTGTTGGTTCTATGGGCAGCCCGTGGCACTTTCAATATTCTCCTCCAACACCATAACTCAAAAGCATCAATTATTCTACAGTCTTCCTGATTCACTGTCCAGATTTCAGCTTTATTGAAAATACCATGGCTTGGGACAGGTGCACCTTAGTCCTCAAGCTGAAATCTTTGCTCTTCAACATCTTAAAAAGGTCTTGTGCAGCATATTTGCCTAATGCAATACGTCGTTTGATTTCTTGACTGCTGCTTCCGTGAGTGTTGATAGTTCATCCAAGAAGAATGACATCCTGGTAGTTCCCTGTAAATACATTGTTTCAGCTGTCTTTGAATTGTCTTTAGCAAAATTTTACTCGCATGTGATCTTAAGATATTGCCCAATGATTTCCACATTCTGTTGTAAATTTGAATAATAGTGGCTTTAACAGATCATCCTTATTTATTGTTATTGTTAAGTGCTGTAGAGTCAATTCCAAACCATAGCAACCCTGTGTAGGATATCCAAGAAGAAGAAGCTGGTGAGCTTGAACCACTGACCTTGCAGTTCAAATGACTTTGCAGTCTGATGCATTAGCCCACAGCACCACACCAGGATCTTCCTTATAAGTGTATGGATATTATCCTATCACAGGATTGTACTTCAAGACAGATTTTGAAATGTTCTTTTTGACAATGGATGGAACATCATTCTTCTTCAGTTTCTATAATAGTTAGGGATCTGTGTCAAGTTAACTAGTCCAGGACTTCCAATGGTTTAGCAGTTGAGATGTGTTTATTCTCGTGGTGTAGAAACCTAATACAGGCATACCTAGTTCTATGATGATTGGCTATAAGCAGCTAATGAATTGAAAGAATGTTTCCTTGGGGGTATGACCTGTGCCCAGTATAATGGACACTTGGGAAAGGCTCACTCTTTCTCTTTCACTGGGGACCTTTGATTCTACAAATGTAAGCCATTTCCTTGGTAATAAGCTTCTCTTTTTATATATGCATATATATGTTTCACTGGTTTTGCTTTTCTAGAAAACCTAGAGAGCACTTCTAGAGGAAAAAAAAAAAAATCATGAGGATGAATTTTCTAAACTGGTACTCAAGTCTGACTCATTTCAAAGACACTGATATAGGCTAGAGACATGTCTGACCTCCACATCAGAGGAATCAGTATTGGGCTAATTTTGAGTTTCATCCCCTTCCTCTTGTGGAGTTAGAGGTCAGACATTGTTCCCACTTGGTTTAAGCAGCTGGCTTCAGGAGCAGGATTCATTGCAATGGCTCCAGACTCATGAATGTATGAGGTTTCATAAGAGAGAGAAACAAGGAGTATAGGAAGTGAAACTTTTTATTTTTAGATGGTTAGTTTGGATTTTGTCAGCTGTAGTGACTGAAAAGAGTACTGCTGTGGTGCTGGAGGAAAAGCACTGGACTGCAAGGGCAGTTTGAACCTCAAGATCAGTGGTTCAAACACAGCTGCAGCTCCTCAGAAACTCAATGCAGGGTTGCTCGTGGCACTTAACAATAATAACAAAATAGCTGAAAAGAATATAGAGGATAAAATACTTAAAACAGAGGAAAGAGTGGCAGCTTCTGGAGTTGCCTGGAGCCAATGTCATGCTGGTTAAACAGGATGGCTGATAGAGGGCCAGGGCCTACTGGAATCAACCCTGCCAGAGGACCATGGCTGTATACATATGAATGGGATTAGTCCAAGGGAGAAGAAAATATTGAACTTAAGTGTTTAAAAACATTTATTTGTTTGACTACCTTATGGGTGTTAGTTTCACCTACCTACTATTTAGAGATAGATTGACATGGGTGATGGAAATAAATATTAGGAATTATGATTATGATTGCAAACCCTCTTCAGCCTATACTTGATTGAATTTGTTAAAAGAGGAGTTAGAATTTTCCCAGAGAAATAGGCTTCTTGTTAAACCTTGTAGAGTCTGGGGTCTTAAAGTGGAAAACTGAGACCCACCCAGAACCTTCAGAGTTGGTGTATTTGCATTTGAAAATAAAACATGCAGACCAACCCAGAACTTCTGGGAGAACAGTAAACTTTGTGATAGAAAGAAATCAGAGTGAAAAAACAAATGATTCAAAAAGCTTTGTATCAAGCAAACTGTTTGCCTTGGAGGCATCAAGGGCATAAAAGTCTGTGCACATCAGATAAAATCTCCTTCTAGGACTAAAAGTTAAAGGGAACTGGCAAGCTTCATGCTCACTTGTCACCACCTGGGTCTACTTGTGAGTGAAATTGGGGGAAATGCAGCAATGAACACAGAGCTGAGTTTGGACATGTTCTACTGGCACCTTTTGACCTTGAGATGAGAGAGAGGAGGGGAAGCGCTGGCTAATCTGAAGTTTAGGGAGTTTTGTACTGTGAGCCCAGGGGCATTGATCTAACCCGAGGGCTAAGAGTTAAGGAGCCAGCTGGTCTGAAGTGCAGGGAGGTGTGTGTCAATGCCCAAACTTGCCGCTGGTACCCATTTGACGTAATTTGGAGGACTAGGGGTGAACTATGAGCAGGACCTGACCAGCTGAAGATAAAGATGTTTGATACTGTGAGCAAGTGCCAATTTCTACATTTCAATGTCCTGGATTTGGTTTATGGATGCAGTTGCTCAAAATTTCAATCAGAATGGAAGATTCTTCAGATCAAGGAGTATGCATATCTCTTCTCAGTGTACTGAGTTGATCGAGATAGGCAATTTAGACATTGGCTATCAAAAATGGACTTCTGGTGTGGTGTTGTAAGATAAACACTGGACTACGAACCCCAAGGTCAGCAGTTCAAACCTACCAGCTGCTCCTTGAAAACCCTATCAGGATTGGTATGAGTCGGAACCAACTCAATGACATTTAACAACAACAACAACAACAACAACAACATAAAGGCATGAAGTGGCTGACTTACAAGTTTTCATGGGTGTACTTAATTTTAGAATGAGGGGACAAAAGGAGAATCCCCACTGAATATTTTTCGTCTCTTCCAGATGGGTGTGGTGGAATGGGGTAGAAGATAATGCTGATAGGATTTTATGATTTCAAAAGTGAGTAGCTCTTAGTAGGGTTAATTGTGATTGTCAAAACTGTAATTGTATAAGATGTGTAACTAAAAGGAGAAAGTAGATAAGTTTTCACTTCAGTAATAGACAATCCCAGGACCATCAGGAAGGAAGAGCTTGAGTAAAGTATGTGATCCCTGCCCGGAAAAATGCCAACAGCAGAGATGGTGGCAGTGGCATACAAAGACAGGATGTCTATAGGCTCTAGACTCATGGACTGAGTAAGGTTGTGTGCCTATGGCAGGAGGCTGGCTTGCAGCATGTGCCCTTTATACATTTAAATGAATATATATTTTTTGTTCTGTGTTATATATGCACATCACATAGTTTTGCCTTGTTCCTTTGTTACATATAAGATATAAATAGAGTCGGTGTGTTTTCGGTTGTACATGTTTTAGCTTATCATGTTAGGCACAAGTATAACTTTACAATATTCTTATGGTTTATAGGTGTCAATATGCATATAGTTTATAGGTGTCAAGTTGACAAGGATGGACTTTAATCATTAGGGTTCTGTGTCAACTTAACTAGGCCAGGGTTTCCAGTGGTTTAGCAGTTGAGATTACTTATTCCCATGGTGATATAACCTAATACAGGCATAATTAATTCTATGATGATTGGCTATGAACAGCCAATCAGTTGAAGGAATGTTTCCTTAAGGGTTTGCCTGTGTCCAATATAATGACATGCAGGAAAGTCTCCCTATCTCTTCTGCTAGGGACCTAGGATTTGACAATTGTAAGTCATTTCCTTGATAATAAACATATATATGTCTCACTGCTTTTGCTTCTCTAGAAAACCTGGCCTAAGACAACTGTATAGTAAACCATATGATTGTCTGATTCTAAATGGCCAATAACTGTCCATTTCAGATCATTAATGCCTAGCATATCCATCTCTATTCATCCCACTTTGATTTTGATGACTTCCAATTTTCCTAAATTCATGATTCATGCACTTCATGTTCCGATTATTAATGAATGTTTGCAGCTGTTTCTTCTCATTTTGAGCTGCTCTTTGTCAGAAAATGAAGGTCTCAAAAACTTCACTCCATTCATAGCATTAAGGTGAACTTTATTTTGATGAGACATACTTCTTCAGTTGCATTTTGAGTGCCTTCACTGTTGCTCTTAAGATTTTCAGTGACTACGTAGTGGTTATGAATCGGGCTGTGAACCTAAAGGTCAGCGGTTCGAAACTACCAGCTGCTCCGCGGGAGAAAGATGAGGCTTTCTACTCCCATAAGGATTTACACCCTCGGAAACCCTGTACAGGGTCA
>NW_006408589.1:1418611-1426222 GCF_000296735.1 Chrysochloris asiatica
ACCCCCGCCCACACCGCCCCCACAAAAAAAAAAAAAAAAAAAAGGTGAGAAGGAAACAATTTATAACTCATTCTATGAACTAACTTTTAACGAAAAGGAATGAACATCTGTTAAATGCCCATCCCATGCCAGATATTTTACTTGAGAACTCTTATACTCAGAACGTTCTACAAGGCAGGCATTTTTACCAGCCTGGATGCTTAGGATGGTCTTTCAAAGCAGTAACTGATGGACTGTTACTTACCTCTACACCGAGTGAAACACTTTACTCTACCCTGAGGGCTATGCTCCCCACCCTCAGCCTGGCAGCTCTGTATGAGTCACCCACTACCTTGGATACTGGAGGTCACCAGGTAATCAGAGAACCAAAGTTGCACACTGTGCCTTTTAAGTTCAAATCCCAGTGGAAAGCATAAAGCAGAATACTTCAGATGCACACTTGGAAATCAAAATTTCCAGCCTCTGGCACTAGAGAAGAGACTCTATAGGCCAGTGGAAATGGGTCGGGGGCACATACGGATAATGGTCAAGTGAGTGGCACAAACTGGATCCCCTGCTCCTTTCAAGAGAGAATTAGGGAACATTATAGAGGTCAGACCAGGTACATTGCTTTCATCAAGAACCCGCTGCAGCTTTGTCTGGGAAGAGTCATTCTCTAAGCCCCCAAGACAAAATATGATCAAAACTCAGGACCAAGATGGAGTCCTGGTGTGGTGTTGTAGAATGAGCATTGGACTGCTAACCAAACCCACCAGTCACTCTTTGGAAACCCTATACAGGACCACTATATGTCAAAACTGATTCAGCAGCACTTAACAACAACAAGATGAGATGGCAGAGGATGAGCCAATCTTCCCCAAGAATGGAATATTCTCCCTTCATGATACCCAGGAAGGTCAAATCATTCATATGAGGCTGTTATTGGTGTTGTTATAGCCTTTGAGTCAGTTCCAACTCAGAGCAACCCTATGTACAGTAAAATGAAACACCACCCAGCCCTGGCCATTCTAACAATTGTTGCTATGTTTGAGTCCATTGCTGCTGCAACTGTGCCAATCTGTATCGTTTATGTCTCCATCTTTTTATTGACCCTCAAGTTTACTAAGTGTGTTATACTACTCCAGGAACTGGTCCCTCCTGGTAACATGTTTGAAGTATGAGGCATGAAGTTTGGCCATTGTGGGATCTCAGGAGCATTCTGGTTGCACTTCCTCCAACACAAATTGTTTTGTGTTGGTACCTTTAATGTTCTTCCCCCATACCATTACTCAAATGCATCAATTCTTCCAGTCTTCCATATTCATTCTCAAACTTTCACATGCATATGACATTATTGAAAACACCATGGCTTGGGAAAGGCACACCTTAGTTTTCAAACTACCATCTTTGCTTTTGAATACTTCAAAGGTGTGCACCAAATTTGCCTAATGTAATATGTCATTTGATTTCGTGACTAATGCTTCCATGAATGTGGATGGTTAATCCAAGCAAAATGAAGTCTTTGACAACTTCAATCTTTTCTCCATTTATAATGATGTTATTTATTGGTACAATGGTAAGGATTTTTGTTTTCTTTACATTGAGGTGTAACCCATAATGAAGACTGTGGTTTGTGATCTTCAAGTAAGTATTTTAAGTCCTTTCTGCTTTCAGCAAGCAAGGTTGTATCATCTGCATATTGCAGGTTGTTAATGAGTCTTCCTTTAATTTTGGTGCCATGTTCTTCTTCATATAATCCATATTCTCAGACTATTTGCTCAGCATACAGATTGAAAGAATATAACTTTGGTGCACACCTTTCCTGATTTTAAACCATTCAGTGTCCCTTTGTTGTATTCCAACAACTGTCTCTTGCCTGTACAGGTTCCCCATGAGCTCAATTAAGTGTTCTGGAATACTCTGCAGTGTTGTTCATAGTTTGTCATGATCCACACAGTAGAGAGCCTTTGTGTAGTCAATAAAGCACAGGTAAACATCTTTCTGATATTCTCTACTTTCAACCAAAATCCATTTGGCATCAGCAATGATATCCCTGGTTCCACATCCTCATCTGAATCTGACTTGAATTTCTGTCAGTCCCTTGTCAATGTACTGTTGCAGACATTTTAAAATTATCTTGAGTAAAATTTTACTTGGATGTGATATTAACGATATAGTCTGAAGATTTCTACATTCCGCTGGATCACCTCTCTTTGGAATGGGCACAAATCTGGATCTCTTCTAGTCAATAGGCCAGGTAACTGTCTTCCAAATTTCTTGAGGTACATGAGTGAGTGCTTCACGTGCTGCCTCAGTTTGTTGAAATATTTCACTTTGCATTTCTATTCCCAAATCCTTGTTCTTTGCCAATGCCTTTAGTGCACCTTGGACTTGTTCCTTCAGTACCATTGGTTCTTGATCATATGCTACCTCTTGAAATGTTTGAACATCTACCATTCTTTTTGATATGGTGATACTGTATTCCCTCCATCTTCTTTTGATGTTCTCTGCATCATTCGATATTTTGACCAAAGAATCATTTAGTATTACAATCCTTTAGTACTGAATTCTTTTCTTAAATTCTTTCAGCTTGAGAAATGCTGAATGTGTTCTTCCCTTTTGGTTTTCTAACTCCAGATCTTTGTACGTTTTATTATAATAGTTTATTTTGTCTTTTCAAGCTGTCCTTTGAAATGCTTTGTTAATCTCTTTTACCTCCATATTTCTTTCTTTTCTTTTTTTTTATTTTTTTTAGCATATTTATGGTGGAGATAAAGTCCCAAAGTCTCTTCTGACCTCCATTTTGGTCTTTTCTTTCTTTCTTTACTTCTTAATGACTTTTTTAGTTTCTTCCTGTATGAAATTCTTGATGTCATCTCACAACTTTTCTGGTTTGGGGTCATAAGTATCTAATTCATAAAATCTGTTCTTGAGATCAACTTTACATTCCAGTGGGATATGTTCATGGTCATATTTTGACTCTCACGGACTTGTTTTAATTTTCTTCAGCTTCAGCCAGAATTTGCATATGAGCAATTGATAATCTGTTGCACTCATCTCTCAGTTTGTCACATTGTGGTGGTTTGTGTGTTGCTGTGATGCTGGAAGCTATGCCACCAGTATTTTGAAAGTCAACAGGGTCATTCATCATAGACAGATTTTAACTGAGCTTCTAGACTAAGATAGACTCAAAAAGCAGAGACATGGACTATTTTTGAATGTACAGCCACTGAAATCTTATGAATAGCAGTGGAACATCATTAAATAGTGCCAGATTATTGAATATTGAAACATGATGAATAACAACAGAATATTGTCAGTTATGTTGCCAGAAGATGAGCTCCTTAAGTTGGAAAACATTCCAAGTACAATTGGGTAAGGGCTGCCTCCTCAAAGTAGAGTTGACTGTGATGAAGCAAATGGAGTAGAGCTTTCAGGACCTTCATTTTCTGATAGTATACAACTCAAAATGAGGGAAGACAGTTAAAAACATCCACTAATAGTTGAAATATGGAATGTATAAAATGTGAATGTAAGATGACTTGAAGTTGTAAAAAATGAAATGGAACTCATAAAGATCAACATCCTAGTCATTAGTGAGCTGAAATGGACTGGTATTAGCCATTTTGAATGTGACAATCATATGGTTTACTATCCCGAAAATAACAAACTGAAGAGGAATGGCATCTCATTCATCATCAAAAGTGATATTCCAAGATCTCTCTTGAAGTATAATGCTGTCTGTGATAGGAAAATATCTATACACCTACAAGAAAAACCAGTTAATACCACTATAATTCAGATTTATGTACCAACCACCAATGCCAGTGTTGATGAAATTAAAGAATTATACCAACTTCCCCACTCTGATATTAATCAAACATGCATGCAATCAAGATGTATTTTAAAATACATATGAAGTTATACATTTAGTAATGAGACAAGATTTACAAGCCAGGTGTTGTTTACTAAATTGTACGTCCTAAAATATGTGTTTGGATTCTAACCCCTGTACATGAGGATGCAATCCTGTTTGGAAATCTGCTTTTGTTTATGATGTTAATTAGATCATGCCCAGGTAGGGTGGGTTCTTAATCTGATCATTTGTGAATTATAAAAAGAGCAGAATAGATACAGACACATGCATACATAGAAAGAAGACAGATACTATCGAACGACAAAGGAAGCAGATGCATCTATAAGCCCATGAACTCCAAGGATTGCTAATACCTGAAGCAGAAGAAGACAAGAAAAGATTGCCTAAATTCAGACTTCTAGTTTCCTGAACTGTAAATATATATATATTGTTTTTTGAAACTGTCAGTTTGTATTTCTATTACAAAAGCACTAGGTACTAAGATACCAGCTCACTCTGACACCAGAGATCTTAGGTTTTCCACCCTATTCTGCAACAAGAAGAGACGCTGATCAACATCCACTTCCTAATGAGGCTTTCTGCTCCCGTAAAGATTTACAGCCTCGGAAACCTTGTACAGGGTTTCTATGAGTCAGAAGCAACTCCGTGGCACATAACAACAACAACAACAACAACCAACAAAAAGTGACCCTAGTGGTTGTTAGTGATACAACAAATGAACTGAAAATCAAGTGCTCCATGAGGGATGTGCCAGTGGTGTCCCCACTTAACCATTAGAGGGTGCCATTATCACATAGACATACCCAGCCTATCCATCCAGGTGGTGCTCTTCAACTTAAGAACTAAAAAAAGGCTCCTTGTGTTCAGACTGCTTTGCAAGCTTAGAGCTTGCCTTGCCCCTCCCTTCATTCCTTTATTCCCTTTGCTAGTTCATAGCCTGTCACATAGCTTGTACATGTAAGAATGATTAAGAACCAAGTGAACAGAATGTCCTTTGGTATAAGTTTCCAAATTCCACTGAAAAATATTTCTTAAAGTATTCAAGAACAAAGGTGTCAGTTTGTAGACTAAGGTGAACCAAGCCATTGTATTTTCAATCGCTTTATATGCATATGAAAGTTGAACAGTGAATAAGGAAGACCATGGAAGAATTGATACACTTGTGTCATGGTGTTGGAGAAGAAAATTGAAAGTACCATGGACTGCTATAAGAACACACAAATCTGTGTTGCAAGAATTACAACCAGAATGCTCCTTAGAAGCCAGAATAATGAGACATCATCTCTCATTCTTTGGATATATTCTCAGGAGGGGCCAGTCCCAGGAGAAGAACATGCTTGGTAAAATGGAGGGTCAGTAAAAAAGAAGAAGACCCCAACAAGATGGATTGACACAGTGGCAGTAGTAATGGACTCAAACATAACAATAATTGTGGGAATGGCAGAGGACTGGGCAGTGTTTTATTCTATTGTGCATAAGGTCACTGTGAGTTGGAACTGACTCAATGGCATCTAACAGCAACCAATAAGCCATATATTAGACTTGTATTTCCCCAAACCACCTTCCTTAGCACCACCTAAGGCAATTAGTAACATACAGAACACTCAGGTCCCATGCCATCCTCAATAAATCAAAAAGGTGTAAGGCCCAGATATATGCATTTAAACCAAGTGTGTTGTTGTTGTCAAGTGTCGTCAAGTTGGTTCCGATCCATAGCAACTCTGTATAGGGTTTCTGAGAAGTGGCTGATGACCTTGAGGTTCAGACAGACTTTTCAGTCCAGTACATTAACCCACAGTGCCACTAAGCGTAGCAGATCCTGAAGCCAAATAAACTTTGGGAACTGCTGTATTTCAGCACTGTAAGCACATTGCTGTTGTTGGTGTGTACCATCAAATCAATTCTGACTCATCCTTACAAACAGACCAAAAGCAACATAATGGTAAAACGTGAAGAAATAGAAGCTGTCAAAGATTTCCTTCTTCTTAGATCAACAATCAATGTTTATGGAAGCAGCAGTAAATAAATTAAATGACACATTGCATTGGATGGATGTTCTTCACAGACCTCTTTAAAGTATTAAAAAACAATGATGTCACTTTGAGGACTAAGGTGTGCCTAGCCAAAACCTTGTTATTTTCAGTTGCCTCATATGCATGCAAAAGCTTGACAATATAAAAGGAAAAGCAGAGAATTGACATTCATTATTAACAAAAAATACTGAGTGTAACATGAAAAGCCAGAACAAATAAATCTGTCTTGGAAGAAATACTGTCAGAATGTTCCTTAGAAGTCAGAATAGGGAGACTTCACCTCCCTTACTTTGGAGATGTTATCAAGAGGGATGCTGGAGAAGGACATCATGCTTGGTAAACTAGAGGGTAAGTGAAAACGAGGTAACTCTTAATAACATGACAGTGACTGCAACAATAGGATTTAAAAAGCAATTATTATGCAGATAGCATGAGATCAGGCTATTTGTTCTGTTATAAATTAGGTCATTATGAGTTGGAACTAGCTCAGCAGCACCTTTCAACAACAATAATCACATGGCACTCAAGTCAACCTGATTGAGCTATAAGACCCCAAGAGGAGAAGTCACTAGTCCCAAAATGTACAATCAGAGACAAGAGGCCCAAGATTCTACTACAGGTCTATCTGGTTTCTGAAGTTGGTGGAACCAGCTGAACTTGAATCAAAGTCTGGTCCCCATGTAGGCACTACATGTAAACAATGGTCCTTGTGGATGAGACCTTCTTATTTGGATATCATTCAACTCACAAAGCCCTGTGGGAACCTTTCTTGCCAGACTTACAAGATATCAAATTGGGTTACTTTTAGAATCAGAAACAGAAGCAAATTGGTAACTATTCAATGATGTCTTCCTAATTAGAACATAGCCCAGCTCTATCGTACTTGGCTGTTTGTTGTTGTTGTTTTAGGTACTGTCAAGTTGGTTTCAATGTATAGAGACCTCATGTGACAAAGTAGAATTGCCCCATAGGGTTTTCTAGACTGTAATTTTTGCAGATGCAGGTCACCACATCTTTCTCCTATGCAGCCATTGGATGGGTTTGAACTGCTGACCCTTCAGTTAGCAGCTGGGTGTTTAACCATTGCACCAGAAGAACACCTCTTCACTATTTACTGGCCTCCTTTCCTGACTATTCCAACTGAGCCAGTTTGGTTCCTTTAGTACCAAAAGAATAGAGGCACAGGCCACTTCATTCATAACAAACCACTGACTTACTATGAGTACTCAAAAGAGCGAAGGAAAGGTAGCACCAAGGTGGTTAAAAAAAAAAGAATGGGAAAAGAGAGAGCGAGAGAGAACGTAAGCAAAAATGGAGACTTACATACACATGAAGGTGTTATATGAGCATCTCCACAGAGTGGGTACCGTTTGGAATTAGTGCTCTGGAGAAATGTTGCTATAAATTCTTGAGCTGTGTCTCAAGGCTCTTGATACATATAAACACATGGGGAAAAGGTCACAGCTATGGATGTTATATGCATTTGAGTTATGGTTTTGGAGGAGAATATTGAAAGTACCGTGGGCTGCCAAAAGAACAAACAGATCTGTGTTGGAAGAAGTGCAGCCAGAGTGTTCCTTGGGGGCCAGGATGGTCAAACTTCATCTTTCATATTTTGCATATATTGTCAGAGAAAAAGAGGAAGATCCCCAGAGAGGTGGATTGGCAAAGTGGCAGCATCAATGGGCTCAAGTGTGGCAACAATTGTGAGGTTGGCCCAGG
>NW_006408589.1:1426322-1439260 GCF_000296735.1 Chrysochloris asiatica
GAGGAGAATATTGAAAGTACCATGGGCTGCCAAAAGAACAAACAGATCTGTGTTGGAAGAAGTGCAGCCAGAGTGTTCCTTGGGGGCCAGGATGGTCAAACTTCATCTTTCATACTTCACATATATTGTCAGAGAAAAAGAGGAAGATCCCCAGAGAGGTGGATTGGCAAAGTGGCAGCATCAATGGGCTCAAGTATGGCAACAATTGTGAGGTTAGCCCAGGACTGGGCAGTGTTTCGATCTATTGTGCATAGGGTCACTATGAGTTGGTACATACTCGATGTCACCTAAAAACAACAACAACAATATGGCTGTTATAAAAACAGGGTTAGTCTCAAGAGGAGTTATCAGCACTGAGAGAATATCTATCTCTGCCCACCTGCCACCTGGCTCCTAGGCTCTGAACCAGCCAAACAGCAAATACACGAGAGACTTCAAACTGTTTGTAGAAAACTGCCATTTTCTTTTCATTCATTTTTTCCATGAAATTTTTGAAGACCCTTCAGGTGATAGAACATATTTATCTTGTATTTTGAGTTGGTTCATGTGTTTTACTAGGTCAGTTTTTGCTCAATGCTAGATTGATTTGAGGAAACAGGATATGTTGAAGGAACTGGGAAAGTTCTAGCAGTAGAAAATTCCCTTGAAAACTCCAAATATCTAAGGGCAGTAAGATAAATGAGGAATCTGATTGTGTTTAGGTATAGTCTAACTATTTGCTGTACTCAGTTTCAACTCATGGTGACCCCATGCTTGTCAGACTAGATCTGTGCCTTTCTTCTGAAGCACCTCTAGGTAGACTTTAACCTCCAAGCTTTCAGTTAGCTGCTAAGTACATTAACCATCTCTAACACCCAAGGTAACAAACTTGAATTCCATAAAGTTCAATTCAGTCAAATCCATTGAGCAGCTCTGCAACTGCTAGCCTGATGTTGAAGTCCATCCCTACACATTACCAGGTTATATGTAAGACTAATAAGAATTAAAGAAACATCTAATTGCCATTCCAATACTTGATTTATGGATGTAAGACAAAGTTTGATTCTTCAATAAAATTACCTATTGGTGACTCCATATGATAAGCACTGGACTGCGGACTACAAGGTCTATTGTTTGAGACTACCAACCACTATGGGAGAAAGATGAGACTGTCTGCTCCTGAAAAGATTTAAACCCTATACAGGGTCGCTATGAATAAAAATTGACTTGATGGCACTTGACAACAAAAACAACAACATATGTTAATTTGAGCCCTGGTGTAGTGCTGTAAGATAAATGCTGAACTGGTAAACACAAGTTCAGCAGTTCAAACCTAGCAGCCACTCTTGGAAACCCTATACAAGATCACTATGAGCTAGAACCAAATCGACGGCACAGAGTAACAAAACATATTAAATCAACTAGTGTAATGAATCAGACTAAGTAAGTGATATTAAAGATGATACTAAGAAAGTGCAAGGATTGTGAGGGCAGTAAGAGACTGATGCAGTCTGGAAGACCTTTTTGAAGAAATCAATGCATTACTTTGTCAGCATAGACAGCTGCTGTGACAAACAGGACTCTAGTCTCATTGACTGTAGTGATCCCTTACATGAGTTGTGTTGTTAGTTGCCATCGAGTTGATTTCACCTCATGGCAAGCTCATGTGTACAGAGTAAAACTGCTCCATAGTGTTTCTTGACTATCATCTATCATCTTAAAGTAAGCAGATCACCAGACCTATTTTCCATGGTGCCATGGATGCATTTGAACTACTAGTCTTCAGGTTAGTAGTCAATTGATACACCACATTTCCCAGGATTCACAGTTTGGTGCAACCTCTCACATGACTTGCCTCAGCCTATAGAATGCAGTAGAAGTGATGCTCTTTCAGTTCCAAACCTAAACCTTAAGAAAGTTTGGCAAGTTCCACTTTTGCACTCCTAAGAGCCCTATACCTCCATAGAGGAAATGTGATTATCTTGATGGAGAGACCAAGAAGGACCACATGGAGACGCCATGTGCAGAGGGAGAGATCCTGAGATGACATGGAGAGAGAATCCTGGTCAACCTCCTAGCCAACCTACAAGCTGAACACAGCCACGGGAGTAGCTACTAGAAGACCAGCAGAGGAACTGCTTGGCTAAGCCAAGTCCAGAGGGCAGTCCTGTGAGCAAGTGAGATGGCTGTTTTTTAAGCCTCTAAAGTAAATTTTCAGGTGGCTTGTTAAGCAGTGTCCCTGGGTAGCACAGTTAAATAGCTCAACTATTTAACCAAAAAATTTGGTAATTTGAATCAACCATCTCTTGGCCACAGATGATTGTATGAGATGTGGTCACCTGAATCATGATGAGCTGATCAGAGTCTCTCTTATTAACATTGGAACTAAAAGACACACAATCTCCAGTGAGCAATTAACAAGCTGTGTAGCTGATAATTTGGATTTTAGAAATGTGAAATGGAAAAATCGGCAGTAGAAAGCCATCTTCAGAGAAAGGCATGAGAAGGGAACAGGTCAGCAGACAGGGATATAGAGAAAAAAAAGGCATGACCCAATGATTTCTACTTCCCAGGTGTGATAGTTAAGTTATGTACCAACTTGATTGAGCCAGGATTCCCAGTTGCTTGACAGTTTATAATTGACTTTATGATGATTAGTTATGAGCAGTCATCGTTAATTCTATGATGATTGGCTATAAGCAGTCAATCAATTGAAAGGATGCTTCCTTGGGGGTGTGACCTGCTCCCAATATAATGGACATGCAGGAAAGACTCTCTCTCTTTTACATTCTGGGTCTGGATCTTGCATCTGGGTCATCCTCCAGTCTCTGGTTCTTTGAACCTGAGCCAGTGGCCTGCTCTATAGTGTACTTGCCTGTTGAGCCTGCCCACCAAGTGTGCCTGGAAGACTGGATGCCCACCAGACGGCTTTGAACTCCTGTTCCTATCACCCTGGCTCTTATGCTCCATGCTGCCAGTTCTACAGTGTGCCATCCCAGGTTTGGTCACTTGTCACTTTCTGCCTCCACTGATCCAGCACCAAGGTCCTGCTAGGTGCCCCAACTTGCATTTCATGAATTCCAGAGATGCCCATGCCTGGCTGACTTGGGACTCTCCTATCTCTACAATCATGAGCCATTTCCGTAATATAAACTTCTGTTTATCTATATATATTTATAAGTAACACTGGTTTTGCTTCTCTAGAAAACACAGCCTAAAACACCAGGAGACCAAATTCACTCTTCTGCTTTTGTTCTCCATGACATTCTTTCATCACCTACTAGGAAACTACTTTATATGTCACTGTGATGCTAAACCAATGCCACCAGTATTTAATATGCCAGCACCCAGGGTGGGCAACTTTTCAAGGTTAAGACAGACTAGGAACAAAAGGCCTGGAAACCTACTTCTGAAAATTATCCAATGAAAGAAAACCCTATGGATCACAACACAGTGATGATATAGTCCTAGAAGAAGAGTGCCCCAGGTTGAAAGGCATTCAAAATATGCAATGGACTCCAGCATACCAGCGATCATGAAGAGGTGCAAGACCATGTAACATTTGCTTCAGTTGTATGTACACAGGATTTCCATGAGTCACAGCTGATTTGATGACAACCAACAGCCTCTCAAGAACAGATACAATGCAGTAGACACTCATGAGAGAAGACCAGAGAGTTGTGGGATGACATCAAGAACATCATTTAGGAAAAAAGCAAAAGGTCATAAATAAGACAAGAAAAGAAGAAAATACCAAAATGCATATCAGAAGAGACTCTGAAACTTGTTCTGCAACATAGAAATACTAAAGCAAATGGAAGAAGTTAGGAAATAAAAGAGTCGAACAGAAAATTTCAAAGGTAGCTTGAGAAGACAAAGTCAAGTGTTATAATTAAGTATGGAAAGACTAGAATTAGAAGATCAAATAGGAAGAACAAGTTCAGCAGCTCTCAAGCTGAAAAATAGTCAAGCAAAAATAGTCAGTGGGCAAAATATCGAATGAGGCAGAAAGCATTAAAAGAAGATGGAAAGAATACATAGAGTCACTGTGCCAAAAAGAAATGGTTGATGTTCAACTATTTCAAGAGGTAGCATATAATCAAGACAATGGTACAAAAAAATAAGAAGTCCAAAGTGCACTGAAGGCATTGGTAAAGATTAAGACTCCAGAAGTAGATGAAATTCAAATGGAAATTTTTCAGCAAACTAGTGCAGCACTGATGACACTAACTCATCTATGTCAAGAAAATGGAAGACCAACTAATTAGAAGAGACCCAAATTTGTACTCAGTCCAAAGAGAGGTAACTCAATGGAATATGGAAATAATTAGATGATATCATTAATATCACATGCAAGTAAAGTTTGCTAATCATATTTCAAAAATGGCTGCAACAGTGTATTGACAGGGAACTGCGAGCGGTTCAAGTCAGATTCAGACTAAGGTGTGGAATGAGGGTATCATTGCTGACATCAAAGAGATTGTGGCTGAAAGCAGAGAATATCAGAAAGATGTTTACCTGTGCTTTATTGACTATGCAAATGCTTTCTTCTACTGTGGGGATCATGACAAGCCACAGACAATGTTGCAGAGAATGAGTATTCCAGAACACTTAATTGTGCTCTTGAGGACACTGTACCTAGATGAAAAGGCAATCACTCAAATAGAACAAGAGGACATTGAATTGTTTAAAATCAGGAAAGGTGCACCAGGGTTGTGTTCTTTCATTGTATTTATTCAATTTGTATGCTAATCAAAAAATTCGAGAAGTTGGATTATATAAAGAACTTGGTATCAGGATTAGAAGAAGATTCATTAACAACCTGTTATATGCAAATGATACAACCTTACATGCTGGAAGTGAAGAAGACTTAAATACTTTCTGATGAAGATCAAAGACAACAGTCTTCAGTATGAGTTGTACCACAATATCAAGAAAACAAAACTCCTTAGCACTCAGAACCAATAAATAACTTCATGATACTTGGAAAAAAGTTTTAAGCTGTCAAAGACTTCATTTTGCTTAGAACCACCATCAACACTCATGGAAGTAGCAGTCAAGAAATAAAATGACATATTGCATTAGGTAAATTTCATGCACATGCCTCTTTAAAGTGTTCAAGAGCAAAGGTGTCAGTTTGAGGACTAAGGTGCACTTGACCCAAAAAAACTATGGTATTTTCAATAGATTCATATGCATGTGAAAGTTGGACAATGAATAAGGAAGACCATAAAAGACTGGATGCATCTGAGTTATAATGTTGGAGAAGAATATTAAAAGTACTATGGACTTCAAGAAGAACCAACAAATCTGTATTGGAAGAAGGACAGCCAGAATCCTCTTTAGAAGCCTGAATGGCAAGACTTCATCTCTTGTAATTTGAACACATTATCAGGAAGGACCAGTCCCCAGAGAAGGACCTCATGCTTAAAGTGGAGCACAACAAAAACAAAACAAAACAAAACAAAATTAGGAAGAACCCCAACAAGATGGGTTGGCACAATGGCACCAACAATGGATTTAAGAGTAACAATGATTGTAAAGTTGGTGCAGGAGTAGGTAGCGTTGCTTTCTGTTGTGCTGAAGGTCGATATGAGTCAGAACCAACTGGAGGGACCCTAACAACAACAAAAACAATTTGATGGCAGTTTGGTTTTGATTTTTTTTCTTTCTTGTTTTTAACAGCATCAACTGTTCTTTACAAAACAGTTATTGAGTTAAACAAAGAAAACAGTTACTCATCTCTTTGTACCATAGCAAGATATTATATGATAATATAAAAGCATGATCATGAAAGAAATTGAAAATTAAAATACTATATGGAGATGTTTTATAGACTGATATTATCCAAGCAAAACACAATCCCTGGGACATATATTTTGCTGTTGTTTTTAAATGCTGTTGAGTTGGTTCCAATCCATAGCAATCCTATATAGCATTTCCAGGGAGTGATTGGTGGTTTTGAACTGCTTTCCTTGTGGTTGTTGTTGTTAAGTGCCGTCGAGTCAGTTCTGACCCATAGCGACCCTGTACAGGGTTTTCGAGGGTGTAAATCTTTACGGGAGTAGAAAGCCTCATCTTTCTCCCGTGGAGCGGCTGGTAGTTTCGAACCGCTGACCTTAAGGTTCGCAGCCCGATTCGTAAGCACTATGCTACCAGAGCTCCTTGTGGTTAGGAGTACAGTATTTATCCTACATGGCAAAAAAAAAAAAGTGATTATGATCATCATTGCTCCTTCAACAGTCTCCATGTACAAGCAAGCTTTGTGACTTTACTGACGATTAAATAGAGACCATAATGAGGGAATTTACTGTGTCTGCAAACTCCAAATACTTATTACACACACTCTTCTACAAAGTCACTTTCCAGCTATGACTCTGCCGAGTATTACCCTTTCCCTTCCCCTGAACAGAACTTCCATTCACTGGTTTTCTTCCTTTCTCCAGCATTCTCAGCTCCACCCCAAGCTTGCTCACTCAAACCCATCAAGGAGCCTAGCAAAACAAAGGGTCTGTCCCTCCTGTAACACTCAAGTGTCTTAGCTTGAGTCTCTGAGTGGTGTAAATGGTTAATTAAAGCGCTCACTGCTAATTGATAGGTTGCTGGTTCAAGTGTCTCTAAAGAAAAGTCTGGAAGTCTACTTCCAAAAATAAAATCAGCCATTGAAAACCCTGTGAAGCACAGTTCTGCTCTGAGACATGTGTTGTTGTCTTGAGTCAGTATTGACTTATGCCAACTGATTTGTTGGTGTTTTTTGTTTTGTTTTGTTTTACTTTTGTTCCTGCCACCCTAACAATGGCTTCTGGGTGTTGAGCAGGCATGGTGCTGGTTTCAGGGAGCTAGGATGTTTACAGGGGGCAGAGATTGAATGCAGCTCTACCAAGAAGCCTACAGGACAGAAATTTGCCTTCTAGAAGGACTAAGGTCTAATGCAATCTCACCATGACAGATGAGTGTGGGCTGATGAACCTGGATTCCCTCACTCCTCCCTCCACATTGTCCTCTCCTTCACCTCATTTTCTCATCTTAAGGATGCTTGAAGATGTCACATAGGCAAATGCCAAGTTGTCAACATGGGAGATGGAGCCCTAACAGAGCAAGTCTTAGGACTTATCAACACCAACTGACAAAAGGAAGGGAGGCCTGAGGCTTGTTCTGTAAGGAGAGATGTTCTGTCTCCAAGGGTGTGTTGGGGGCGGGGGGAAGTCTGGGAGGAAAGGGGAGTGTAGAAGCAAAGAGAAATCCTTCTCATGCACCAAATGTGTCCTGACATGTCATGTGCCTGCTTTTCCACAAAGCTCCAAGACAAATTGACTATGCCTGATGAGCAGGAAGTGGGCATGGCTGTGAGTTTTGAAACACAGTGGAACTGCCAGCCTGCATCACTATTAAACTGAAATGGTTCCTAAATGCCTTTGGTCAAACATGTTGATTAACTTAATTTTATGCCCTGAGTCTTTAGTTCTTCAACACAGACATCCAAACAATTGTCCTATGGACCCCAGGAACCATGAGGCACATAAGCTTTTAATTCGCTTAGCATCATTGCAGCCTTTCTAAAATAAATAAATCACTACTACCCACAGATGACCTCGAGTTTCTTCATCACCCAAGTTTCAAGTTTGAAGTTCTAAAAATACTGCCAAGCTGAGGATGCTGGAAGGCTCTGTGTTAGAACAAGCAATTCACAGAAAAACATAAATGCAAGTAGCTGGTAAGCATAGGAAAAGACACTCTATAATTATTGATATTGTTAGGTGACATATAGTCAGTTCCAACTCATAGTAACCAGAATAAAGCACTACCCACTCCTGAGCCATCTTCACTATTATTGTTTGGGCCCATCATTGCAGCCACTGTGTCAATCTGTCTCATTGAGGGTCGCCCTATTTTTCTCTGACCCTCCACTTTACGAAGCGTGATAGTCAAGTAAATGAAAGTTGAAAAGACAACAAAATATTTCATCCAGCAAATTAGCAAATGTGAAAATGTTTGATAACTTCCAGTGTTTAAAAGGGCATGGAGAAACAAGAACTCTTACATAGGTTTATATTAGTATGATAATTTTGAAAATATGAGATGATTGAAATATGAAAGACAAGATAATTGAAAAGACCAAAGCCCATGGCTTGGATCAGAAACACCTTAGTCATCAAAATGACATCTTTTCTTTGTAAAACTATTAAGTCATTTGCAGCAGATTTGCCCAATACAGTATATCATTTGACTTCTTGACTGCTTTTTCTATGGGCCTTGATTGTTGATTCAATTAGAATGAAACCATTGATAATTCAATTTCTTCTTCATTTATCATAATGATATTTATTGGTCCTGTTGTGTGAATTTTCAATAGCTTCTCATTCAAGCATAACCCACACTGAAGACTGTAGTCTTTACCACATATCAAAGTCAAAGTTGTCTTAATTTTCAGCAAGCAAGTTTGTGCTATCTGCATATTGAGGTTGTTATAGGCTTTCTCCATATCAAAGCAAATGTATGTATGCTTGTTCATACAGTCCTGCTTCTCAAACTATTTGTTCTGCAAACAATTCAATGAGACAAAATGATAAACTCTGCTGTACACATTTTCCAAGTTTAAGCCATTTATCATCCCCTTGTTCTATTTGAACTTTGACTCTTTATTCATGTATATGAGTTTATGCAGGAACACAGTTAAGTGTTCTATAATTTCTATTCTTTGTAATGCTATCTATAATATGTTATGAAGTCAAATGCCTTCAGATAATTGGTAAAGTACAGATTAACAACTTTTTGCTGTTTTCTGCTTTCACTCAAGACTCATATAGTATCAGCAATGATACTCTTCATTCCACATCCTCTTCTGAAACAGACTTGAAGTTTTGTAAATTTCCTGGTAATGTACAAGTCATTTCTCAATGATCTTCAGCAAAACTTTACTAGTATGGAATATGAGTGATGTTATTCAACAATTTATACTTTCTATTTGAATTCCTTTCTTTGGAATGGATGCAAATAGAACTCTCTTCCAGTCTGTATACTAATTATATAAAAATGAATATAGAAATTAAAATACACCATGCAGAAGTTGGAACCTATATAAAGAGGAAACATGTCAAAGAAGAAAAATTGAAATATTTTTCACTAAAAGGAGCAATAGAAAAGAGGCAAAATGTACCCTGTCAAAGGCACATTTTGTGAGAAAATGTGTGAGAACCAAAAAAAAACAAGGCAGCCTTTCTGAGTTCCAACTCCCACAGGATTCACTGTACTTAACATAAATATAAAAATGCTTTCAACAATATTGTATATATTCTGGGACATACATATAGCGGAAATGAAATTTGGATAGGAAGGACGTACATTATATACAGGAGAATGGATGTCTTGGATGACAAGGATGGCACTGAGGAGGAATGAAAAGCAATAATAAAATAAATTAAAAATTCAAGAGAGGTTTTCCATGGACAATTAAACTGTGCTATGAATTAAGGAGCCTGGTCAGCTACAGCTGTAAAAAAGAAACTGACAACAATAACAACAACCCTTCCCCAGCTATTCTTTCTTTGGATACAAAAACACAGGCTCAAACATGTTAATTGAAGCATTTGTTGAGATAAATTGGAAACATACCACATGTCTTTCAATAAAGTAAAGATTAATTAAATCAGGTCGCATGCATTTAACAGCCTACAATGCAGCCTTGCAATCACATGATTATTCTATAAGGAAAAATATGGAATGTTCTCCAAGATGTCTGGCTAAATTGTCAAAATGGTGATAGAATAAGAAAAAAGGCAAATATTGATGAGCTGAACATTTACTCTTTTCAGTATCTTAGTAAAAGTACTGACCCAGTAGGTCTGAGTTTACTCAGTGGAAGAAAAAGCTGCATCCGGCCACCAAGTCAAGGAAGCCTCCTCTATCTAACAAGGTTATTTCTTGAATGAAAAATATTGTCATACTTTTACATGATCACCTAGATGTTCTATGCTCCTCTTTATATGGTAGAATGCTTTAAGAATGAAGCACCTCATGGAGTTCTTTCTAAGATAGCCATCTGTGCCTGGATAAAACTATATGTAATTGGAATACCAAAAGAAAAAGAGATTTTTTTAAAAATGGAGTAGGATAAATATTTGAAAAGAAAATGGCCAAAAATTTCCCAAAATAATGAAAGGCATCATGCCACATAGCCAAGACTCTCAACAACACCTAGCAGGATAAACTTTCCCCTCCCTTAATTTTTTTTTTTCTTTTTTCCCTTAATTAAAAAAAACAAACAAACAACTCTCTGGGCACATCTTATTCAAACTGCTGAAACCCAAAATAAGTGTTTAAGACAGCTAAAGAAAAATCACACTATGTACAGAAGACCAAATAAAGTATAGCAATTGTTTCAGAACTCATGCAAGCCATAAGACAGTGATATCTTTAAAGAAAGAAAAAACAAAAACAAAAACAACTGTCAACCTGCATACCATTTTCAGTGAAAAAGAAGAGATAAGACAACTTGATTCTGGCCATGATGGGGTAGCAGAGGCTGAATGTATGATTTCCTCCTTGAACTAGAAAAAAGAAACAAAATATGATGAAAAAAAGTGATTTTCTATAATTGGACAATATGCTGTACAAAATAATGATTCTTGAGGTAAAGGAAACAAACAGATGAGCAATATGATAGTTCCAATATTGTACATTGCATGCAGACAGTGTTCAGGTTACCCTTTTGGTATAGGGAATTCAGAGAAAGCATAGCAAATTTACTGTCTTAAGGAAAGGAAGTAAAAAGCAGCTAGAATTTGCAGTGAGAGAAGGAAGATGCACTGAGAGAATGATCTGGATGTTTTCAGAGAGGTCACCTCAGCTTCTTGGGTAAATATTGTTCTTTATATGTATGAATGAAAAGTATCCAAAATCAAGGCTGAAGATTCCAAGATCTTTATAACAAAACAATGAGAAAGTATTGAATATCTGTTATAGTGATAGGAAATTTGTCAGTTGCTATTTCTGATTCTTGTATATAGTTCATCTAATTGGTGCCATTGAATTATATGTATAGAAATTAGTGAATGTTGTGTTTTATGTATGTATTTTCCACAATAAGTTTTAACACTGCCCAGAAACAGCAATATTTTTTTGAAACTACTCATTGTGAATTGAATGAGGGTTTACAGAGAAGATCATCAGTTTTATATTCAACAAATCATACTCTTTGTTTCATCCTAATGATTGCAATTCCCTCCATGTAACAACTGTTATCCTACTTCCTCCCTATGGTGAGTTCCATTCTACCCTCCTTCCCAACCCTTCTGAACTTTGTCCTTAAGTAAATGTTGCTCTTTTGGTCCTGAACGGTTGGCCATTCCATAGTGAGCATGCCTCACTAATGTAGTTGCCCCTTTTTTTATAGCTATATATTGTTTGGCTGAAAATTGGGCCATGAAGGGTAAGTTCCATTCTGGACTCGAAGGGAGGTGAAGGGCCATAGTCAGATGCTGGCCAGAAAGCCTAGTGTTGTTGTTTTTTTGTTTGTGGTTTTTAGTTTTGTCTTACATTTTCTCCTATTCTATCCAGAACCTACTGTGATCTCTTTCAGAGTAGTTGGTAGTGCTAGCCAGGCACCATCTATTTCTTCTGGTCTCAGACTTGTAGTGACTGATGCGCATGAGTTCCACTGGTCTCTTGGACTAGTTGATTCAAAGCATCTTCAATTTCCATTGCTTTTCTTTCTTCTGTACCTGGAGAGACCAATGGTTTCACCTTAGATGTCTCTGCTCATGAGCTTTTAAAATCCCAGTCATTACTCACCAAAACAGGATGTAGAACATTGTCTTTGCAGACTATGTTATGCCAATTACCATGGTATCTCCTGAGACTATGGTCCTGAGCCCCCAGGTCCATTAACTCATTGCTTTAAGATGTTTGGTAATATCTAAAATGTTTGCTTCATTTTGCACACTGTATGCTCCACCACATTCTTAGGGTGTTTACAGCAAATGTAAATATCCATGTACAAACATCCACTGTCAAACAAGTATATATTTATAGGTAAACTCCCACTTTTCCTCTTATTCTCATTTAGCCTATGTATCTGCCCATGTATCTACATGCAGAACACTGTTGTTCAGGGTTGTGCATGTAACAGTATTTACCTCTATCCACTTTAATCTTTCTTATCTTCTTTACATTCTTCCCTGTGCCATCACCTATCTTCATCATTCTTCTGCCAACCTCCTTCTTGCTGTATAATGCTTCACCATCACCTAAGTTAACATAACTCTGCCCTCTGTTGTTGTTGCTGTTAGGTGCTGTAGAGTCAGTTCTGACTCATAGAGATCCTGTGTAGGGTTTCCAAGAAGTAGTTTGTGGGTTTGAGCTGCTGACCTTGTAGTCTGCAGTCCAGTGCTGATCCTACAGTGCCACACCAGGAGTCCTGTCTACCCTCTAGTCAGTGAATTACTCTTCCTTCCCACCCACTCCTGGTAACCATCAAAGAATGTTTCTTTTACCATGAAAACCTTTTCTTGAGCTTTTACAATAGTCATCTCACACAATATTTGCCCTTTTGTGATAGATTACTTTCACTCAGCATAATATCCTCCAGGTTCATCCATGTTATGAGGTGTTTTGCAGATTCACTGTCATTCTTCAGTGTTGGCTAGTATTCCAATGTATGTATATACCAAAGTTTGTTTATCCATCCTTCCATTGATGAACATTTATGTTGCCATACCATTTCCACAGTGGTTGCACCATTTTATAGTCCCACCAGCAATGTATGAGGGTCCCAGTCTTTCCATACCCTTGCTAGCATTTTGTTTTCTGGTTTTGTTGAACTTTGCTATTAATTCTGGGGTGAGATGATATCTTATTGTTTTAACTTACATCTTTCTAATAGTTAATGATAATGGTTAATAATTTCTTTACATGCTTATTGGCTGCTTGAATGTCTTTGGTGAAGCATCTGTTCATGTCCT
>NW_006408589.1:1439529-1441593 GCF_000296735.1 Chrysochloris asiatica
AGCTTTATAGTTCTAGGTTTTACATTTAGGTCTTTAATCCATGTTGAACTTGTTTCTGTATATGATATGATATATGAGTCTTGTTTCATTTAACTGCAAATTGGTTTCCAGTTTTGCCAGCACCATTTGTTGAAGAGACTATCTCTTCTCCATTTAATATGTTTTGACCCTTTGTCAAAGATCATCTGACTGTTCATGGATGGATTTACTTCTGGGTTCTTAATTAGGTTCCATTGATCTATGTATCCATAATTGTTCCAGAGCCAGATCAGAAACAGCAATATTTGACATTCAATAAAATATTATAAAGCATTCAAAGAAGAAGGCTTATGTTATGAATGACAAGAAGAAAATCAAGCAATAGAAATAGATGCATAAATGGCACAGATGATGGAATAAACTGACCAGGATATTAAACAGCTAAACAGATGAAGAGGACATTAAAACAACTTCTGGTGTGGTGCTGTAGGATACATGAAGAACAACAAGGTAGGTCAGTTTTAACCACAGGATCAGGGATTCAAACTCACCAGTTGCTTCTCAAAAGCCCTGTATTGGGTAGCTATGAGTTGGAACTGACTTGACAGTGCTTAACAACAATGACAACAACATTGTATATATGTTCCATAATGTTTGAATATATGGATGGTAAAGTAAAAATTGATAGAAAAGAAGAATGAAAAAAATTTTAATTGTATTTGGAAATTTCAGCACTCCTCTCTCAGTAATTACTAGAGCAAGCAGTCATAAAATCAGCAAGGGTGTATGACTTAAATGACTCTATAACACACTTTAGCCTAATTGACATTTTTTAACTTCTCCATGAAACTAAAGTGGAATGCACATTTTTTTTTCATTTGCACATGGGACATTATCCAAAATAATATATTCTGGATCATAAAATAAATTTTAAAAGGGGTTAAAATAACACAGAATGTGTTCTCTGAACACATAGAATTAAAAACATATCTGAAAACTTGAAATATCTAGTAATTAAATAATGAAGTTCTAAATAAACCATGATTAAAAATTAAATAACAAGGAAAGTTTGAAAGTGTTCCTAAGTGTATAAAAGTGAATATATCACCTATCAAAATTTGTACCATGCATCTAAAGTGATACTTATTGGAAAACTCATAGCACTAAATGGTGTATATTAGAAATTAAAAATGCCTCAAGTCAATTATTCAAGATTTAATTTTAAGAAACTGGGAGGACAGGAGAGAAAATTAAACTAAACAGCAAGCAAAAGAAAATAATAAAAGTAATAATAGATACCAATGAAATTTAAAAGAGAAAAAAGTATAGGGGGAATTGAAACCTATGATTACTTTTTAAGAAAAATCAATAAAATTAATAAAACCTTATGCAGATGGAACCATAAAAAAGAAGAAACATATTACCATATCAGGAATGAAAATAGAGGAAACAACACAAATTTTGCAAACACTAAAATGATAACAATCACTTATGAAAAACTTTTTGAAAATAAATTTAGCAACTTTCAAAATATATTGTTTTCCCAAAATACAAAAATGGCATGACTCTCTAAAAGATTCTTTGATGAGCCCTGCATCTAATATACAAATTTAAAAACCTAAACCAAAGGAAAGTACAAGTCCCAGATGGACCAGTGGAATACAATTACAAATACAGAAATAGACTCACACATACAATTTGGTCAGTTGATTTTCAACTAAGTAGTCAAGATAATTTAATGAGAAAAGAATATCCTTTTCAACAAATGGAGCTTGAATAATTGTATGCCCATATGTGTATATAGATATGATCTCACACCAGCAATAACAACAAAGTTCAGAAAACCAGAGGACAATAAATGCTAGTGAGAATGTGGAGAGCCCTCCTACATTACTGATGGGAATGTAAAATGGTTCAACCACTCTGGAAAATATATGGCATTTCCTCAGAAAGTTGGAAATATACATACATTGTTGTTGTTGTTAAGTGCCGTCGAGTGGGTTCCAACCCACAGCAACCCTGAACAGGGTTTCCGAGGCTGTAAATCTTTACGGGAGCAGAAAGCCTCATCTTTCTCCCGTGGAG
>NW_006408589.1:1441693-1445279 GCF_000296735.1 Chrysochloris asiatica
AACTTTTTGAAGCCCCCTTGTATATGTATATGCATCATGTGGAACGTGTAAGTAGACCAAGAGACTGCCTTTCCAACAGAACAAGAAGACATGGTGTGGTTTAAAATCAGTAAAGACATGTTTCAGGGTTATATCCTTTTCACTGTATTTATTCTATCTGTATGCTGAGTTGATAATCCAAGAAGCTGGACTGTATGAAGAAGAATCTGACATCAGGATTACAGAAAGACATATTACTGACCTGCAATATGCAGATATACAACCGTGCTTACTGTAAATAAAGAAAACTTGAAGCACTTACTGATGAAAGTCAAAGGCTACAGTCGGCAATATCAACTACACCTCAACATAAAGAAAACAAAAATCCTCACAACTGGGCCAATAAGCAACATGGCAAACAGAGAAGAGACTGAGTTGTCAAGGGTTTCATTTCACTTGGATCTAAAATCAATGCCCTTGGAAGCAGCAGTCAAGAAATCAAAGGATCTAGTGTAGTGCACAAATCTGTTGCAAAACACTTCTTTAAAGTGTTAAAAAGCAAAAATGTCACTTTGAAGACTAAGATGCACTTGACCCAAGTCATGGTATTTTTAATCACCTTACATGCGTGCAAAACATGGACAATGAATAAGAAAGATCAGAGAATAATTGGTGCATTTGAATTATGGTGTTGGCAAAGAATATTACATATAAGATAAATTCTTAAAATTCATGGGGAAAATGGAATTAAAAGATAATGGAATTTCCATGAACTTTTTAAAGCCCCCTCATATACTACAGGGAGTCCTGGTATGACACTGTGGGGTAATGCATCAGACAGCAAAGTCATTTGAACTGCAAGGTCGGTGGTTCAAGCTCACCAGTTGCTCCTTGGAAACCTTATACAGGGTTGTTATGGGTCGGAATCAACTCAAAGGCACTTAACAACAGCAACATATACTACATACTGCTAGAAGAATGAACAAATCTATCTTGAACGAAGATGGCAAAACTTTGTCTCACATACTTTGGACATGTCATCAGGAGGGACTAGTCCCTGGAGAAGGATATCATGTTTGATAAAGTAGAGGGTCAGTGATAAAGCAGATGTACTGACACTGTAACTGTAGCAGTGGGCTCAAAGAGAACAAGATTGTGAGGATGGTGTAGGAATATGCAGTGTGTCGTCCTACTGTATATATGGGTCTGAATCAACTCAGTGACATCTTAAAATAACAACATAGATGAAGAACTTCAAAAAGTTAATAGATAAATTGAATTAAAAGATAATAGAATTTTTCAACGAAGTTTTGAAGCACCCTCGTATATATACAGGCATAAAGCACTCCTCCATTTACAAATGAGATCCATTCCTAAGTGTGTCTTTTAAGAATTTTTAGGTAAATTGGAATAATTTCATACTGTTATTATTTAGACTTACTTTAGTGCATGAAGGTGGCATGGTGGCAAAGTGGTTAAGTGCTCAGCTGCTAATCAAAAGGTCAATGTTTCAAACCCACTAGACACTTCTTGGAGGAATGGTATGGCAGTGTTTCCATAAAGATTCACAGCCTTGAAAACCCTATGGAGAAGAACTACACTGTCCAATAGGGTCGCTAATAGTTGGAGTTGACTCAATTGCAATGGGTTTCAGTTCAAGAAAAGATGTTTCAATAATTTAAAAGCTATATGTGTAGCAAGTGAAGCTGATCATGAAGAAGACTTTGTTGTGAGTAAGAGTTGGTTCAATCATTTCAAAGTGAGAACAAATTTACATAGCGTAAAAAGGTAAGTACAAATTGTCTAAAGTTGGATGTTCATAACCTGGGAGTGCACATTTTCTTTCATTTCTGTGGCTCCAACTCTAGTTAGGTTGTGAGCCAGGATCCTAGGGAATTTTTCTTCCTTTGAAATTCTTCTAAATGAGTGCACTTAAATATTTATTAAGAACCTAGATCACATAATTGGGATGATGATAGTGGTGGCTGTGTGTTGTCAAGTGAGTTCCTCTACAGGGTTTCCAAGGCTGCAAATCTTTACAGGAGCAGAAAGCCGCCACCACTGGAGTTGCTGGTAGATTCTAACTGCTGACCTTGTAATAAGCAACCCAATTCTTAAGCCAACACACTACCTGGGCCTTTAATTAAGATGATAGTGGATAACAGATCAGAAATAAGAAAATAGGTCAAACATGGTGACAACATTGAGCAAATGAAGGAAATAAAACAGGGTTGTATGATGAGAGTAATTAGGGAAGGATTGCTGGTGGAGAAAGCTCTGTGTAGAGAAGATACTGTGCTCAGATGTGATTGATGAGATGGAGGTAGCAGAAGGGAGATCATTCCAGGCAGAAGACACATGTTAATGGATAGGAAGACTTAACAGTGTGAAAATGTCATTCATTACTACCCAAAGCAATCTACAGATATAATGCAATTCCCGTCTAGATTTCAATAATATTCTTTAAAAAGATGGGCAAAAAAAAAACTATTGCAAACTTTATATGGAAAGGAAAGAGTGCCTGGATAAGCAAAGCATTGCTTAAGAAGAACAAAGTTGAAGGCCTCTAACTCCTTGATTTCAAATTTACTACATGGTTGCTATGGTCAAAACAGCCTGGTACTGGTTCAATGAAAGATACATAGATAATTAGAACAGAATGGTGAAGGCAGAAATTAATCCATCCACATACAGCCAATTGATCTTGGACAAAGAGCCAAAGTACATTGAATGGGGAGTAGATAGTGTCATCAACAGACGGTGCTGACAAAACAGGAACTCGATATGCAAGAGAATGAAACAAGACTTTTATTTCACAGCATATACAAAAAACAATTCCATATGGATTAAAGACCTAACCAGGAATCCCAGAATTATAAAGGTCATCAATGAAAAAATAGGGACAAATTTAAGGGCTCTAATACACGGCACACATAAACTATCAAACATTGCTAGAATTGCACTAACAAAAAAAGACATAATAGATGATTGGGACATACTGAAAACTACAAACTTATGTTCATTAAAAGATTTCACTAAAAGAATAAAAAGGGAGCCCACAGAATGGGAAAAAAATCTTTTGAAACGTCATATCAGACAAGGGACTAATTTCTAAAATATATAGGAAACTACAACACCTTTGCAAGAAAAAGACAAATAACCCAATTGAAAAATGGGCATAGGACAGGAACAGACACTTCACCAAGGAAGACATTTGGGCAGTCAACAAACCATCATATATATACAGAAATGTTCACAATCATGAATCACTAAAGAGATGCAAATTAAAACAAAAATGAGATATCATCTCACACCAACAATAACAACAAAGTTCAGAAAACCAGAGGACAATAAATGCTAGTGAGAATGTGGAGAGGCTGGGGCCCTCCTACATTACTGATGGGAATGTAAAATGGTTCAACCACTCTGGAAAACATATGGCATTTCCTCAGAAAGTTGGAAATATACATACATTGTTGTTGTTGTTAAGTGCCGTCGAGTGGGTTCCAACCCATAGCAACCCTGAACAGGGTTTCCGAGGCTATAAATCTTTACGGGAGCAGAAAGCCTCATCTTTCTCCCGTGGAGCAGCTGGTAGTTTCGAACT
>NW_006408589.1:1445859-1447972 GCF_000296735.1 Chrysochloris asiatica
GACATAGGTAAATAGTGATGTATGCTCAACCTTGGAACAATAGGGCTTTGTGATATAGGTATCGAGGCATAGTCTGAATGTGTAAAAGAGGAGACATAATGTCAAAATGTTTGACTGTATTATGGATATTGGTTTCCCTTGCCTACTATTGTAAAATAGACACTTGAGTGAGATACAAAGGAATAACGGGAAACATGATTACAGAAAGTTTGTGAGCTGGTCTTCAGCTTATAACTGATTGGAATATCTAAAATGGGTTCTAGAACTTGTCCAGGGAAACAGACTTCTTGCAGAGCTTTTGTACTGTATAAGACCTTAGGTGGAATCCTTAGCCCTATTGAGAACCTTCTGAGGTAGGACATTCCCACTTGAGTGGACATGCAGATCAGCCCAGAGCAGCTAGAGGAACAGAAGATACGTCTTGAAAGAAAGACCAGCAGGAAAAAACAAAAACAAACATAGCAGTTTGTTTGGCTATTACAAGAACAAGCAAGCTGGTCACCAGGGAGCCATCAAGGCAAGCAATCAAGTCCCTTCAGCGCAAACCCCCCTTTAAGACTGAAACTCAAAGGGAACACACAAGCAGACATGTAAGCTCACTGGTGACTACATTGGTCTACTTGAGTGGAAGTGGTGGAAAGCAATAATGAAGACATGGGCTAAGTTCGACCATGTTCCGTATACGCCTATCAACCTTGAGATGAAAGAGAGAAGAGGAAGGGCTACTTAGTCTGAAGTTTAGGGAGACTTGAGAACTCCTGAGCCCATGGACACTGACCTAGCCATGTAGATCTATTGCTGAGATTGAAGTGTCCAACTGATATGAAGTGTGGGGAGATGCACAAGAACACCCAAATTTGTAGATAGCACCTATTTGACCTAGCTTCTATGGCTTGATGATCAGACTCAACTAGAAGATGATAAAGGAATTTGATAAAAGAAGCAAGTGTAAATTGCTATAATTTTATTAACTTAACCTATACTTACAGATATAGTATCTCAAAATACCAGCTGAAAGGGAAGGAGTCTTCACATCAAGCATCAAGCTTATCCCCTCTGTACAGGGTTGATAGAGATGGTCAACTTAGATACTGGCTACCTAAAACATGGGAGACTATTAAGGCATGAAGTGGCTGGCTTACAAGTTTTCAAGAGGGAGTTTGGTTTCATAGTGTGTGGGGTAAAGTAGAATTATCACTGAATAGTCTTCATCTTGTCTCCTCCAAACAAATGTTTGGAGGCACCTTATTCTGCAAGCAAGCCTCCTGTCTAAAGTCACTCAGTTTTACTTGCTCCCTGGGCTGGGAAGTACACCACCCTGTCTTGTGCTCTCTTTTCATCTTGTGAAAGGAGATGGTGATAGGATTCTTTTGAGTTAAATAGTGAGTAATTATTACCATAACTAATTGTGATTGGAGTCCTGGTATGGTGCTGTGGGCTAATATGTCAAACTGCAGTCATTTGAACTGCAAGGTTGGTGGGTCAAGCTCACCAGCTGCTCCTTGGAAACCCTTTACAGGGTCACTATTGGTTGGAATCGACTCAATGGCACTTAACAACAACAACAATTGTGATCGTCACAACTGTAAAAGTAGAAGTTGTGTAACAAAAAGGGAGGAGTAGTTGATCTTACATTCCAGGAACAGAGGACACTAGGACCATTAAGAGCAGGATGTAGGCTCCTAACCAGAGAAGCAGCAACATCTGAGATGGAGGTGGAGGTGATGGCATGAAGAGGAAAAGCAGCTGAGGACTCCAGACTCATGGAAAGAGAAACGCTATGTGCTGGCTTCCAGAATGTGCCTTTCGATTGTTTAAGCATTTATATATTCCTGCATATTTTTTGTATAAACAAAAAACATTTTAATAAAAAAATTTTTTTAAGTTGGAATAGAAGTAAACTATCACTCAATTCACAATAAAAGCTTAAAAAAAAAAAAAAAAAGATAGAAACACCACCAAACTTGATATGTCTGGCTGACTTACAACTTTTAGATGGATACTTATATCACATACTCCAATATACTCACCTGAAATATTAAATCTGTCAAAACATTTAAAAAAAGAATGAAGTCAGATCCTAATCTATACCATACCTAAAAATTAATGCAAA
>NW_006408589.1:1448133-1449501 GCF_000296735.1 Chrysochloris asiatica
TATTGGACTTCATCAAAATGGAAAGAGTTTTGTGCATCAAAGGACATTACCAAAAAAGTTAAAAGGCAAGCTATATATTGGGAGGGAGTAATCTTCAAATTACATATCTGGTACAGGTCTAGTATCTAGAATATATAAAGAACTGTACAACTCAACGACAAAATCACAGTGAAAAATACACGAAGGACTTGAAAGAAGACACGAATGTCCAAAAAGCACTTGAAAAGATACCCAACATCATTTGAACTACAGAAATGTAACCCCAAAATACAATGAGATACTATTACACACCCATGAGGGTGGCAATTATCAGTAAATAAATATTGATGAAGAGAAATCAGAACCCTTGTAAACTGCTGGAGAAAATGGAAAATGGTGTCCTGGTTATGCAAAGGTTAATTGAAAGACGGACAGTCTGAACACATCAGTGATTCCAAGGGAGAAAACACATGGCAGTTTGCTCTCATAAAGATTACAGCCTAGGGAACTCTATGAGGCAGTTCTATTTGTCATATACGGTGGACAGAGTTTCAATTGACACAATTGTGCACAGTAACAAGTAAAAGAAGCCAGTTAGAAAAAGTTACGTACTACATGATTCCAACTATAGTTGACTCTTTATCAACTTGGGTTTGAACTTAATGAATTTACTCTGCAATCAAAATATTGGACACTTTTTGGAGATTTGTGACAAGTAGAAAAAAATTTGAAGATGAACAGCCTCAAAATACTATGAAAGTTAAGAAAAGTTAGGTGTGTCATGAATGCATACAACATGTAGATACTAGTCAATTTTATTACTTACTAACATTAAATATGCAAAAATCTATTACAAAAAGCTGAATTTACCAGAATTTGTGCATATAAAATAAAATGTACATGGTGCCACTCAGTTGAGAGACATGTAAACAAATGTAAACATACAATATTAAACCATTGTAATTAGATGCCATCGAGTTGTTACAAACTCATAGCAACCAGAAAAAACACAGCCCATTCCTACACCAACCTCACAGTTATCCCTACGTTTGAGTCCACTGCTGCTGCCATTGTGCCAATTCATCTTACTGAGGGTCTTCCTCTTTTTCTCCAACCTTCCACTTTACCAAACATGATATCCTTCTCTGGTGACTGGTCCTTCCTGACATGTCCAGAGTATGAGAGATGAAATCTGGCCATCCTGACTTCCAAGGAGCAGTCCGGTTATACTTTTTCCAACACAGATCTATTTGTTCATTTGTCAGTCGATGGTACTTTGAATATTCTCTTCCAACTTTCACATACATATGGGGTTTTTGAAAATACCATGGTTTGTGTCAGGTGCACCTTAGTTCTCAAACTGACATCTTTGCTCTTCAACATTTTAAA
>NW_006408589.1:1450296-1455755 GCF_000296735.1 Chrysochloris asiatica
TGGCCAGGTAGTTGTCTTCCAATTTTCTTAGCATAGATGAGTGAAAGACTCCAGTGCCACATCAGTTTGTTGAAAGATTTCAATTTTTTCCCATTAAGTCCTGGTGCCTTGTTCTTTGCCAATGCCTTCAATGCACGTTGAACTTCTTCCTTCAGGATCATTAGCTCTTGTTCATATGTTACCTCTTGAAATGGTTTAACATTGACCATTTCTTTTTGATAAAGTGATTCTATATTCCCTTCATCTTCTTTTGATGCTTTCTGAATCGTTCCATATTTTGCCCATGATGTCGTTGTTATTGTTATATTGTTAAGTGCTGTCAAGTCAGTTCCAACTCATAGCAACCCTGTATTTGGTTGGTTGGTTATGTGCCGTGGAGTCGGTTCCGACTCATAGCGACCCTGTACAGGGTTTCCAAGGGGTTTCCAAAAAGCAACTGGTGAGCTTGAATTGCCAACCTTGAGGTTCAAACCAACCTTGCAGTTCAGAGCATTAGCTGATAGTGCCATATGTGTAGCTTTGAATTTTTTTTCAGTTCCCTTAGCTAGAGAAAAGCTGAGCATATTCTTCCCTTTTGGTTTTCTAACTCCAGGTCTTTGCACATTTCATTATAATATTTGACTTTGTTTTCTTGAGCTGACCTTTGAAATTTTCTATTTAGGTCTTTTACCTCCCAATTTCTTCCATTTGATTTAGCATCTCTATGCTGGGGAGCAACTTTCAAAGTCTCTTCTGACATCCATTTTGGTCTTTTCCTTCTTTCTTGCCTTCACAATGACTTTTTTGCTTTCTTACTATATGGTGTTCTTGATGTCTACCAGAACTCTTCTGGCCTTCAATCTTAGTATCTAATGCTTCAAATCTGGTCTTTGGACGACCATTCAGGATATATTCAAGGTCATAATTTGGTTCCCATAGACTTGGTTTCATGTTTCTCAGCTTCAACCTGAATTTACTTATGAATAATTGATGGTCTATTTCACAGTCTGCCTCTGGCCTTGTTTTGGCTGATGATACGGAGCTTTTCCACCATCTGTTTCCTCAGATGTAGTCAATTTGATTTCTGTGTGTTCCATCTAGTGAAGTCCATGTGTACAGTAGTCTTTTATGTTGTTTAAAAAAAGGTATTTGCAATGAAGAAGTCGTTGTTCTCACAAAATTCTATCATGTGACATCCAGCATCATTGCTATCACCAAGGCCATATTTTCCAAGTATTGATCCTCCCTCTTTATTTCCAACCTTCACATTCAAATCACCAGTAACTATCAATATATCTTGATCACATGTTTGATTTCAATTTCAGACTGAGAAATTGGTTGTTGTTGTTAAGTGCTGTAAAGTTGGCTCCAACTCATAACGACAATGTATAGGGTTTCTGAGGATCAGGTGGTGGGTTTGAACAAGGTATAAACAACCTTATTGTTTATAGTCCAGTGCTGATCCTGCAGTGCCACATCAGAAATCTGAAGAAGTTGGTTGTCATTGTTGTTGTTAGGTGCCATCGAGTCAGTACCAACTTAGTGACCCTATGCACAACAGAATGAAACACTGCCCGATCCTGCGCCAACCTCACAATTGTTTTCATGCTTGAGCCCATTGATGCTACCACTTTGTCAATTCACCTTGCTGGGGATTTTCCTCTTTTGACATGACCCTCCACCTTACCAAACATGATATCCTTCTCCAGCAACTGGTCCCTCCTCTCAATATATCTGAAGTATGAGAGACGAAGTTTGGCCATCCTGGCCTCTAAGGAACACTCCAGATGCACTTCTTCCAACACAGATCTGTTGGTTCTTTTAGCAGCACATGGCACTTTCAATATTCTCCTCCAACACCATAACTCAAAAACATCAATTATTCTACAGCCTTCCTTATTCATTGTCCAGCTTTCACATGCATATGAGGTTATTGAAAATACCATGGGTTGGTTCAGGCGCACCTTAGTCCTCAAGCTGACATCTTTGCTCTTCTGTCAGTTTGTTGCACTGTGGTGGCTTGTGAATTGCTGTGATTCTGGAAGCTATGGTATTTTAAATACCAGGAGGGTCACCCATGGTGGACAGGTTTCAGATGAGTTTCCAGACAAAGACAGACTAGGAAGAATGAGTGACGAACTATTTATGAATATTTAGTCACTGAAAACCTTATGAATAGCCAAGAAACACTGTCAGATATAGTGCCAGAAAATGAACCCCTCAGGTTGGAATGCACTTTTGAGTGTGACTGGGGAAGAGCTGCCTCCTCAAAGTAGAGTTGACTGTGATGATGTGAATGGAGTAAAGCCTGTGAGAGTAAAGTTCGCAGAATAGTCCTTTGCTAGTAGGGCACAACTCAAAATGAAGAGAAACAGCTGTAAACATTCACTACTAATCAGAACATGGAAGAAGTTGGTAGAATTCTTAATTTCATCATCACTGGCTTTAGTGGTTAGTGCATAAATTTGAAAAAGAGTGCTATTTAACTGGTCTTCCTTGTAGACATATGGATATTATCCAATCACCGACAGTATTGTACTTCATGACCAATCTTGATATGATCTTTTTGATGATGAATGCAACATCATTTCTTTTTGTTTGTTATTCCTAGAATAGTAAACCATTTGATTGTCATATTAAAAATGGCCAATACCAGTCCATTTCACCTCAGTAATGCTTAGAATATCAACGTTTATACATTCCATTCCATTTTTGACAATTTTCAATTTTCCTAGATTTATACTTTGTACATTCCATGTTCTGATTATTAATGGATTTTTACAGCTGTTTCTCTTCATTTAGAGTTATGTCCCATCATTAAATGAAGGTCCGGAGGGCTTTACTATGTTTGCATCATCATAGTCAGCTCTCCTCCAATGAGGTGTCTCTTCCCCAGTCACATTTTGAGTGCCTTCCTACCTGAGTGGCCCATCTTCTGGTACTATACCTGACAATATTCTGGTGCTATTCATCATATTTCAATATTCAATAATCTAGTGCTTACAGTGTTCCACTGCTATTAATAAGGTTTTCAGTGACAAAATATTCAGAAGTAGTCAATTTCTCCTTCTTCGTAGTCTTCCTTCATCTGGAAGCTCAGCTGAAACGTATCCACCATGGGTAACTCTGCTGGTATTTAAAATACCTGTGGCATAGCTTCCAGAATCATAGCAACTCACAAGCTACCACAGTATGACACACCAACAGACGAGTAGTGGATATTAACAATATTGTCCATGATTTCCACATTTTATTGGGTCACCTTTCTTTGTAATGGGCACAAATATGAATATCTTCCAGTCAGTTGTCCAGGTATTTCACATTCCTTGGCATATATGAGTAAGTGCGTCTAGTGTTGCATCATTTTGTTGGAATATTTCTATTTGCATTTCATCAATTTCTCATGCCTTGTTTTTTGCCAGTGCCTTCAATGCACCTTGGACTTCTTCCTTCAGTATTATTGGCTCTCGATCAAATGCTGCCTCTTGAAATTGTTGAACATCAACCATTTCTTTTTGATACAGTGACTTTATGTATTCCTTCTATTTTCTTTTGATGCTTTCTGCATCATTCAATATTTTTCCCATAGAGTCCTTCAATATTGCAAGTTAAGGCTTGAATTTTTTCTTCAATTCCCTCAGCTTGATAAATGATGAGTGTTCTTCCCTTTTGGCTTTCTAACTCTAGGTCTTTGTACATTTCATTATGTTTACTGCAGTTTCTAGTCATTTCATGATAAACGAATCCAGTGTAAGGACCATTGTAAAAAATTAAATTAAATTCACTGCAGCTATGCCAACGGGTAGAAAATCTTGCACTTTTTGCAAAATACCTTTTTATCTCATATTGAAAATACAGTTTTATGTGGATGCAGAATTTCTAAGAAAGGCATACCTTAAAGACCCTAGTAAGATTTGAGAAGATAGTAGTTTTTTTTTTCTTAAATGTTTTATTGTGAATTATGTGATAGTTTACATGGGAGAACATTAATTTTACATTCATTCTAACATATATCGTCTCACTGCCATGGTTACAATCCCCTCCATGCATCATCAACCAACCAAAGGGTATACCCTGCAATCCTTCCCCCGTATGCCCCAGGTCTTCAGCACACAGTCTCTCTCCCTCTCTGGGTCTAAAGTCTCCAGCTGCTCCATCACTCCACGTCATCATCTCTGGCTCCATCTCAGGCATCACTGCTTCTCTGGGTAGGGTCCCACTTTCCGCTCTTCTCCCTTGATGGTCCTAGGGACCTCTGCTCCTAGACTGAAAAGGTCATAGTTTCTATATGACAACTTGAAGCAAAAGGAAGATGATGTAAAATCAGAGAATGAAATGCCAGAAAAGCATGGTTTGATAATTTTCAAAGAAGTTGGTCTCTAAAAATGTCAATATAGCATGAGAAGTAACTTCTTGTGACCAAGAGGCAACATATGAGTTCCCAGACACTGTTAAGTAAATCATGGCAGTGAAAGGATATCTGCCTGCACAGATTTTTTATGTCAAAATAAGTGCCCTATTCTGGGGGGAAATGCAATGAAGGATGTTTATTACTAAGGAAGAGAAGGATGCACCAGGATATAAGGTAAATTTTGTACATTATTTCACAGGGTTTATAACAGAGCCAATCAAGAAATCATGAAAGAAATTATTGATATGGCAAAAAACGTTAGGAGGCTGAAGGGTTTCAAGATGGATCTTGAAGAGCTAATAAATGCCACAGCAGAGGAATTAACAGAAAACCACTTGGAGATGATTGCTTCTGGACCAGTGCCTGACAGTGTAGAGGAACATGTAGAAGAAGCAGTGCCAGGAAACAAATTGGCATCAGACAATCTGGCAGAAGGTTTCTGATTATTTGAGACTGCTTTGGACATCTTTTTAAGACATGGACCCTTCTATGATACAGGCATTGAAACTAAAGCAAATGGTGGAAGAAAGATTGGTACCATATAGAAACATTTTTAGAGAAATGAAAAAGCTAAAAGAGTTAGAAAGAAATCATGATGTGTTTCCACAAAGTTATACTGAGTGTGCTTGTCTCTCCTGCCTCCACTTCTGTCTCCAATGCTTCCATCTCTGCAACCCCTGAGACCAAAAGGTCAGCCCCTGATCTTCATCCTCCTCCTCAAGCTATTCAACATGAAGACAGGTCATTTTGTAAACAAATGGTGTAAACTTATGATATCAATAAATACAGTACAATAGTGTAAATGTGTTGACTCATCCTTATGATTTTCTTGGGAGCCTTGATGGCACAGTGGGCTAATCAATAGGTCAGCTGATCAAACCTACCAGGGAGAAAGATGAAGCAATCAGCTTCCTTAAAAGTATACAGCCTTAGAAATATAGGCAACAATTCTACTCTGTTTTGAATGGTCTTTTCTCTAGCTTACTTTATAGATATAAACATACTCATGGTCACTGCAGCACTATTCACAATAGCAAAGAGATGGAAACAACATAAATGTCCATTAGTG
>NW_006408589.1:1456440-1464220 GCF_000296735.1 Chrysochloris asiatica
GAGGATTTTTGTTTTCTTGACATTGAGATGTAATCCATATCAAAGGCTGTGCTCTTTGATCTTCATAAGTAAATGTTTCAAGTCCTCTTCACTTTCAGCAAGATAAACATGTTATAGTACATATATTGTTGTTGTTAAGTGCCAACAAGTAGGTATAGGATATCCAAGGAGCAGCTGGTGGGTTTCAACTGCCAATCTTGAGGCTCAAACTGACCTTGTGGTTCAGTGCACCATCCTGCAGCATCACACCAATACTCCATGGTACATACAGAAAATGGAATGATTCAATGGAAAACTGATCTGCTCTATAAACCTTCACCCAATTCACAATATTAAAAAGAATATAGTACATTATTCACATAACATAAAAACATGTGTTAATTGACTATGTTACTGGTATGGCTGCTGTTCAACAGGTGGCTATTAGTAGTTAACCTTTTGGGGGAGCCAAAAGTCTTATGTGGATTTTCAATTGCTTGCAGTTCCATCACCTAACGCCTGCATTGCTTAAGTTTGTCAGCTGTAAATGACATTTGGGAAGAGCAAAACTCTAGAGAGAGCAAAAAGATCAGTGACTGCCAAGAGTTCAGAGAAGTGGAGAGGAAAGACTAGGTAGAATGCAGAACATTTTTAGGGAAGTGAAACTATTTTGTATGAGAGTGTGACTGTGGACACATTACCTTACACATCTGTCAAAATCCATAGTACTTTATAACAGAGTGATCTCTAATGTAAAGTATGGGTTTTAGTTAATAATAATGCATCAATATTGGTTTAATTGCAACAAATATACCACAAGAATGTAAGATGTTAATAGAAGAATGAACAGTGTGTAGGGCATTAGGAAGTATATGAAAATTCTCTGCAATTTCTGCACAATTTCTTCTGCAAATCTAAAACCACTCTAGAAAGATGAAGTCTATTAATAATTATCTTTCAGTATGTTCATAAAATAAGGATCCCTGGTGGCATAGTGGGTTACATTCTGGGTGGCTAACTGTAAGGTCAGAAGTTCAAATCTACTAGCTACCCATTGGGAGAAACATGAGCATTTCTATTCTTGTAAAGATTTACAGCCTCAAATCCCTATACAGGGTTGCTATGAGTTCGGACTGACTCGACAGCACACCACCACCAATAACCACCATGTTTATAAAGAGATAGCTGCCTTCAAGTAGACTCCCACTCATGTCAACATCACAGACAGCAGAATGGGTTACCTGGTCCTGCCTCACATGTTTATACTGTGTTTACAATAAAAAATAAAATAAAATACTGTGCTTGTGCATATTAATGCTGAGATGGTTTTCTTTCTTTCTTTCATTTTTTTTTTTTTTTTAAACTCCTGGTAAAGTGTATCTTTTGTGGCTGAACTAATCATCCTTCCACTCCCCAAGTAAGTAGTTAAGCCCTTCAGCCTGTTTGATTCCTTTATCTACCTAAAGTGTTCTGGGATGAAAGCTCCCACCTTTCAACACAACGCCATGGGAGACAGGGCTTGTACTAGTTAATTTAGCAAAACTCAGTGGCATAATGACTCATCATTACCCTAAATCAAAGTGGTTTTGCTAAAAGAGAGCCTTGTAAACCTAATCCCTGCTTTTTGATCCTAGCTAGGCTGGGGGCAGGAGATATGGGCTTTAAGAAATAAAATTAATGAGTTCAGTAGGGATTATGTACTTATAGGGCACTGCTAGCTGTGCTAAGCCATTTAGTGCAGGGAATAAACACTCAGGGTCTCCAGCCCATTAAACCTGGTTTTGACAGTGATAATTTACTGAACCACACTGGAGCTCACCTCTCTATTTATTCATGATGTTTCTCTCACCTGTCAGGGACAGTGACAGGTACTGTGAATACTATGGTGGAAAGACAGAAAGGTCCCTGCACTCTAAAGACTTAGAATCTACTTGGGGAAACAGGCACTAAACAAGAAGGCAAGTACACAAATCAAATTATTTGCTGTTGGTGATGCATTCTGCAGAGGCCAACAAAGCTGCATCCAGGTTAATATAGAGTTCCAACTTCATATAGGATGTTCAGGAAATTCCCTCAGAGCAGGTGACTTTAAAGTTAAGGCATAAAAAGTAAGAAGAATCCAGTCTTAAACTAGCCTGGGGAAGAGAGTTCCAGGTATTCAAAGAGTAAAGTGGGGATTATAAAAATACCCATCTCAGAGGACTCTTATGAGGATTAAATGGGATAATATTCCTAAACCTGTTCTTACTTAGGCCCCATCAATAAACAGCAGCCATTACTATGGCACTGTAGGATAAGCACTAGATTGCTAACCACAAGGTCAACAGTTCAAACCCACCAGCCACTCCTCAGAAACTCTATACAGATTTGCTATGAGTCAGAACAGACTCAGCAGTGCTTAACAACAACAACAGCAACAACTACCACTATTTTTTTTGTTGTTGTTAAGAACCTTTGATTCGATTTCTACTCATAACAGTCCTGTATAGAGTTTCCAAGCAGCAGCTGGTGGGTTTGAAACTCTTACCTTTTGGCTAGAAGTCCAAAGCTTATCCTACAGCACCATAACAGGATATCATCACCATTACCACAGTCCTTTATATTATGTCAAGGAAGGGACACGGTCTTTAGAATGAGAAGAGTTGAGTTTGAGTCTTGGGTTCACTTTACTAGCAGTTACCAGTAGAATAAGGAGCTCTGGTAGCATAGTGGTTACAAATCGGGCTATGATCCACAAGGTCAGCAGTTCCAAACTACCAGCTGTTCCGCAGGAGAAAGATGAGACTTTCTGCTCCCGTAAAGATGTACAGCCTCAGAAACCCTGTTCAGGGTCACTATGGGTCAGAACCGACTCAATGGCACTTAACAACAACCAGTAGAATGGACTTTCACATGTGATTCACTCTTTGAACCTGTTTATCTGTCCATGAGACGAAGTCAAATATACAATGTATAACACAGAGTTTAAAAACAAAAACAACAACAGCAGTTAATTCTGATTCCTGGTGAACTCATGTGTGTCAGAGTAGAACTATGCTCTTCAGGGTTTTTCAGTGATTGGTTTTTCAGAAGTAGATTGATAGGGCTTTCTACCAGGTGTCTCTGTTATTGTTTGGTGCCATCTCGTTGTTTGTGACTCATAGTCACCCTATGCACAACAGAACAAAATACAGCCTGGTCCTGTACCATCACCACAATTGTTACATCTGAACCCATTGTTATTGTCACTGTGTCTCCCTTCTTTTTGCTGACTCTCTACTTTGCTACAGTGAAGTCGTTTGAACTGCAAGGTAGGCGGTTCAAGCTCACCAGCTTCTCCTTGGAAACCCTATACAGGGTCGCTATGGGTTGGAATCGACTCGGCGGCACTTAACAACAACAACAACAACTTTGCTAAGCATGATGTCCTCAAGGTACTGGTCCCTTCTAATATGAGAGACGAGGTCTCACCCTCCTTGCTTCAATGAAGCATTCTGGCTGCACTTCTTCCAAGACAGCATTTGTTCTCTGGGCAGTCCATGGTATTTTCAGTATTCTTCCCGAACATAACTCAAATGCATCAGTTCTTCAGCCTTTCTTATTCATTGTCCAACTTTCACATCATATGAGGCTGTTGAAAATACAAGAGCTTGGATAGACTCATTTTAGTCTTCAAACTGACATCTTTGCTACTTAACATGTTAAAGAGGTCTTGTGCAGCAGATCTGCCTAATGTAATACATCATTTGATTTCTTGACTGCTGCTTCCACGAACATTGACTGTTGAGCCAAACAAAATGAAGCCTTCAACAACTTCAATCTTGCCTAGGTTTATCCAGATGTTATCCATTGATACAAATGTATTTTTTTTTTCCTTTGCATTGAGGTACAATCCATACTGAAAGCTGTAGTCTTTAAACTTCATGAGTAAATATTTTAAGTTTTCATCACTTCCAGAAAACAAGGTTATATCATCTTCATATTGCAGATTAATAATGAGTCTTCCTCTAATCCTGATGCCACATTCTTCTTCATATAATCCAGTTTTTCAGATTATTTGTTCACTATACAGAATGATACAAATCTGGTACAGACCTTCCCTATTTTAAACCATTCAGTAGCCCCTTGTTCTATTCGATTGCCTGTCTCTTGGTTTATATACACATGAGCACAAGAGTACAGCTTTTTTGATGTACTCATGAGCACAGTTACGTGTTCTGAAATACTCATTCTTCACAAAGTCGTGCATAGTCTGTTATGGTGCCTTTGAGTAGATTCAAACTGCCATCCTTTCAGTCAGTAGGTCAGTACTTAACCATTTGTGTCATCCAGGGGTTGCCACAAAGAGCAATTATGATAATAATAAAAGTAATGACAATAATCCCAGTTGTGTAACATTGAGCAAAGGACTTAACCTTCCAAAGATCCACATTTATCTGAAGATGAGGGCAAAGTATGGGCTAAATGCTTACCAGTTCTAAAGGGCATCAATGAGTAAAGGAGCAGAGCATTCTTTGTATGGAGATTCATGTTGATGTCCCTAGCTCTTGGCTATTGCCTGCAACACATATAGCTTTCTTTCTTTCTTTCTTTCTTTCTTTCTTTCTTTCTTTCTTTCTTTCTTTTTTATTGTGAATTGGGTGAAGTTTTACAAAGCAGATCAGTTTCCCATTTAAAAATCCCTACATATTTTGTTTCATCTCATTGACTGCAATCCCTGAAATGAAACATCTTTTATCCCATCGCTTCCCTGTGTTTGCTGTTTCCATTCCTCCTCCGTTCCTAACCATCCTGAACTGTGGTGGTGGTGGTGGTAGTTATGTGTTGTGGAGTAGGTTCCGACTCATAGTGACCCTTTACAGGGTTTCCAAGGCTATAAATCTTTACGGGAACAGAAAGCCTCATCTTTCTTCCACAGAGCAGCTGGTAGTTTTGAACTGCTGACCCTGAGATTAGTAGCCCAATTCGTAACCACTACATGGTCCTTCGGCAAATGCTGCACTTTTGATTGCAAATGGCCATCTGTTCTAAACTGTGCAAACCTCCCAGTATTATTGTTCCCCTATAGATTTATCCATTGTTTGCCTGAAAATGGAGTCATGAGGGTGAGATCATTTCCATACCTGAAGGATAACTAAGGGCCATTGTTTCAGGGGTTCCACTAATCTCTATATATCAGTAAGCCTGGTCTTTCTTTTATAGTTTTGAGTTTTGTTATATGTTCCACCCCCACCCCACTCTATCCAGGACCTTCTAATGCTATCCCTTTCCCAGCAGTTGGTAGTGGTAGGCAGGCACCATCTAGTTCTTCTGGTCTCAGCGTTGTGGTGACTGATGTTCACATGGGATGTTAGTCCATTGGGCTAATTGTTTTCATGTATCTTTTTATTTTATTTTATTTTATTTTATTTTTTCCCTTCAGACAGGGGAAAATCAATAGTTGCGCCTTAGATGGTCAATCATGAGCTTCTAAAACCCCAGTTACCACATAGATGACTTTAATGACTGAACTGAACTGAATTCCTGCTCAAAAACTGTATGGTCTTCTGAACATCAAACAGCTAAAGACAAATAGCCAATATTGCCTGCAGATTCTAGAGCAAACTGGAAAATGCACTCAGTGTTTCTAAGAATGTTTTCCACACATCTACCCTTGTCCCCATCTCTATTCCCCTTTGCAACTAAAACCTCTGACACACAATCTCCATATCCCTCTTTCTAGTCTCCTATAATACCTGCCAATCATACCACATCTTCTAGTCATGGTGGAGAAGTCAGTCATTTGAAGATAGAAGGAGAAATTTTAAACCTGGCTGAGTAGTCCCCAGCCTATATGTCTAGTACTCCTTGTACACTTTCAAGAGCTAGAATATCTTTAGGAATTCTGGCTGGTAAAAAAACATTAAGCATTAAACTACTATCTGAACCCATTCAATGCCATCTTGGGAGAATGCCTGATGATCTGCTTCCAAAAGGCCACAGCCTTAAAAACCCTATAGAGCACAGTGCTACTCTAACATATATGAGGTTCCCATAAGTCAGAGTCTACTGGAACTTTGTTTTTTCCAGAAGGAATCCACTCAATTCAAAACATTACTGAAGACTTTGTAGTAAAGATAGAAGCATTACATAAGCTGCTGAAGATTACATCATAAAATCCCCATACTATATACTTCCTCCCCGCACCATCTGAAGTTACTTATTCTCGCCCACTTTTCACCAGCCCTGCAGACGCAGGTCTTCTTTCTTTCAGTAGTGCACATGTCTTAATTTTGTTAGGGTATCTTCAAAAAAAGTTTCCATCAAAATAGTGGCTTCAAGGGGGACTACTGGCCACTGACATTGAGAGCAGAAAGGCAATTAAAAAGACTCTGGTGACTGTTTTTCAGGACTCCAGGGAGGTAATCTTGATAGATTTCCTTGAAGGGCACAGGATAATCACAAGTGCCTATTACAAAGAAGATTTAATCCAATTGAAAACTGAGTTGGTGAGAAAAAGGCCAAGAAAGTTGTTCTGAGGAATTTTTTTTTCCCCCATCACAATAATGCACTTGCTCATTCTTAAAGGGTACCAAGGGCTGTCTTGAGAATTTCAACAGGAAAGTTTAGCCCTCCACTCTACAGCCCTGATCTTCCCCCTTTCAGACTTCTTTCTGTTCCCAAAGAATACAATCTGAGTCTCTCAAATGGCTATGGTTTTAGCATGGTGTAAATAAAAGAGCATAGAATTCTTCATGGGAGGATTAAAGATATGAGAGCAATGCCTTAAGAGGTATATAAACCTAGAAAGAAAATATTAGAGAATAACTTCACATTTTTTATATTTTTATTTAAAAAATGGTTTCTATGAGTTTCTGGCAATTCTTTTTTACTTAGTTTTTTTACAATACGAGAGGGCTACAAACAAGTTCATGAAAGATAAATAGATAGATAGATAGATAGATAGATAGATAGATAGATAGATAGATAGATATGTGTGTGAAAATAGAAAAAATACAGTCACTATACCAAAAATAATTGCTTGGCATTCAACCATTTCTGCAGGTAGCATATTAAGAACTGATGGTATTAAAAGAAGAAGTTCAAAAAAGATTTGGTGAAAAACTAGATTCCAGAAACATAACTAATTGATATGTTTCATCAAATACTGTAACTCTGAATGTGCTCACTTGTATACACCAAGAAATTTAGAAGACAGTTATATAACCAATTTATACGAGGCTATTCATATTTGTGTTCATTCCAAAGACAGATGATTCAATAGAATGAAGAAATTAGCCAATGATATCAATAATATGTTATTGTTGTTAAGTATCTATTACCTTCAACAAAATTTTATTTGTGTGTTATATTACTGTAATGTTATTAATAATATGGCAAATACAATTTTTCTGAAGATAATTCAAAAACAGCTACAACAATACGTTGACAGGGAACTCCAGAAATTTAAGCCAAACATAGATGAGTACATGGCATGAGTATCATCACTTATGCCACATAGATTTTGACTGAAAGCATAGAATACCAGAAAGATGTTTACCTCTGTTTTATTGAGTATGCAGTGGTATTTGGCTAGGTGTATTATAAAAAAATTATTGGTAACATTGTAAAGAATGTTACTACTAGAACACTTAATTGTACTCAAGCAGAACCTAAAACACTTAATTGTCCTCAAGAGATAGTTGTTAGAACATAACTCTCTCTCTCTCTCTATCTCTCTGTCTCTCTATGTCTCTCTCTGTCTCTCTCTGTCTCTCTCTCTCTCTCTGTCTCTCTCTCTCTCTCTGTCTCTGTCTCTGTCTGTCTCTCTCTGTCTCTCTCT
>NW_006408589.1:1464975-1466719 GCF_000296735.1 Chrysochloris asiatica
AGGTTGGCCCAGGATCAGACATTGTTTCGTTCTGCTGTGTATGGGGTCGCTATGAGTTGGTTCTGACTCGATGGCACCTGACAACAACAACAACATTGAACATCAAAAGCCTTCAATATGGATTATACATCAAAATAAAGGAAAAGAAAAACCTCACAACTGCACAAGTAAGCAACATCAAAATAAAGAGAGAGAAGATTGAAACTGTCAAGGATTTCATTTTACTCAGATCCACAATCAATAGCCATGGAATCAGCAACCAAGAAATTAAGTGGCATATTACATTGAGCAAATCTACAAAAGACTTCTTTAAAGTGTTCAAAAGCCAAGATGTTACAGTGAGGACTAAGGTGTCCCCATTATATTTTCAATAATCTCAAATGTATGCAAAAGCTGTACAATGAATAAGGAAGACCCAAGAAGAAGTGATGTATTTGAATTGTGATGTTAGTGAACAATATTGAATATATCATGTACTGCCAAGAGAACAAATAATTCTGTCTTGGATGAAGTGCAGCCAGAATGTTCCTTAGAAGCAAGGATAGTGAGACTTTGCTTCACATACTTTAGACAATTTATCAGGTGGGCTCACTCCCTGGGAAAGGGCATCATGCTTGGAAGAGTAGAGGGTCAGTGAAAGAGAGAAAAACACTCAGCAAGGTGAATGGACACAGTGGCAGCAACATGACATTAACTTTATGACACCTAGCAACAACTCTGTGTGTGCATATGTGTTTATGTGTGTGTGAATATAGAAAAGGAAAATGATGATGAAGGTGGATTTTTTACTGAAATGGAAAAACCCTTCTGGATGAATGACACTAAGTTGCTATGATTTCATAGCATAAGAAGAGATAAGTCAATCTATGCAGAGTTTAACATAAGCTTAAAAAGAATACAGAGTGAGCCCAGCACCTAGCTAGCGTGCCTGTCATCTTTTCTGCTAAGAAGGGTAATTGAGTCTGATCTCTTGCCTTTTCCCTGAACCCAGTGAAATCATCTCAGGGACACATTGACATTTCTGAGTCATCAGCAATACTGTAGAGCTCACCACCTGATGGGGAAAGTTCCTCTCCTTGGGTGATCTCTAAAATTCTAATCCTGGGTGGAGGAGAGTAAATAAGTTACTATCAATCTGGAGATGCCCTGAAACTTGTTCAAGGAACTGATTAAAGAACTGCAATGACATCAAGAGGTGGAAGGGAAGCCATGGTTGTATAGCCCACCAAGATTGTCTTTGAAGGCCTCTGCCCCAGCTGGATGATCCCTGGTAGTGCAGTGGTTACAGTGTTTAGCTACTAACTGAGCTGACAAAGAACAAGAGAGTTAGCAGTCTGCTTCCATAAAGACTACAAGTTGACAGCACAGGTAAAGGATGTTAGGTAACTGCGAAATCTCCTGTGTATTTTGAAAACCAGACATGGGGACTGTTGGTCATAACTGAACAGTGACTCTACACCAAACAGATCTCTAGTGCTTCAAAACCATCTGATAAGTAGACAGTCTGTTATTCAACCAGTGGTCATGAAGCATCCAACTACTACTGAAAGCTTTTAGTATGCTCCTGAACAGCCAGGTACCTAATACTCAACAACTAAGAAGTGCTAACTATCATTCATCTGTCTGTTTGTCATACTGTAGTGACTTGTGTATTCCTATGATGCTGAGAGCAGCAGTATTTTAAACAACAGTAGGGTCACCAATGGTGGACAGGTTTCAACTGGGCTTCTAAGACAGAATAAGA
>NW_006408589.1:1467440-1468704 GCF_000296735.1 Chrysochloris asiatica
AGGATTTTTGTTTTCTTTACATTGAGATGTAATCCATACTGAAGACTGTGCTCTTTGGTCTCTAGCCACTGAAAACCTTAGGAATAGCAGTGGGACACCGTCACATAGCACTAGAATGCTGAATATTGAAGCTTCATGAATAGCACCAGAATACTGTCACATATAGTGCCAGAAGATGAGTCTCTCAGGTTGGAAGATACACAAAATGCAACTAGAAAAGATCTGCCTCCTCAAAGTTGACTATGATGATACAAATGGAGTAAAGCTTTCAGGACTTTAGTTTGCTGATGGTGCACAACTCAAAATAAGGAAAAATGGTTATAAATATCCATTGACAATTGGAACATGAAATGCACAAAATATGAATCTTGGAAAATTGAAAGTTGTCAAAAAGAAATGGAACACATGAGTTGAAATGGATTGGTATTGGCTACTTTGAGTATGACAATTACATAGTTTACTATGCTGGGAACGACCAATTGAAGAGGAAAGGTATCACATTTATCATCAAAAAGAACATTTGGGAAAAAAAGGAAGGGATCAGTTGTTGGAAATTATGGCCTTGGAGATAGAAATTATGCTGGCGATCACATGAAAGAATTTTGCAAGACCAATGACTTATTCATTGTAAATACCTGTTTTAAATAACATCAAAATGACCATACACATACACCTCGCCAGATGGGATACAAAGAAGTCACATTGACTACATCTGTGAGAAGAGATGATCGAAATGCGCCATGTCATCAGCCCAAACAAGGCCAGGGGCAGACTGTGGAATAGACCATAAATTGCTCATATTCAAGTTCAGGCTAAAGCTGAAAAAAAAATAATAAAACAAGTACATGAGAGCCAAAATATGAGCTTGAACATATCTCGCTTGACTTTAGAGACCATCTCAATAACAGATTTGATGAATTAGACATTAATGACCAAAGACCAAAAGAACTGTGGGCTGAACATCATACAATAAGAAAACAAAAGGTCTTTAAGATGATAAGAAAGAAGGAAAAAGACCAAAATGATATCAGAAGAGACTCTGAAACTTGCTCTCCAATGTAGAGATGCTAAAGCGAATTGAAAAGGTGAGGAGGTAAAAGAGTTGAGCAGGAAATTTCAACATGTGGCTCAAGAAGACAAATTCAAATATAATATGAAATGTGCAAAGCTCTGGAGTTAGAAAACCAAACAGGAAGAACACACTCAGCATTTCTCAAGCTGAAACTCATGCCTCAATTTACAATATTGAATGATTCTATGAACA
>NW_006408589.1:1492915-1511208 GCF_000296735.1 Chrysochloris asiatica
AGAGTCTTATCCCCATCCCCTTTCATCAGCCCTGTCCCAACAGATTATAAACCATTCAGTGGAGATTCTACCTTCCCTGGCCCCATCTGGAACTAGGCTCCCTCTTGAAAGCTTGTAAGCCAGTTACTTCTTGCCTTTGTAGCCCCCACTATTTTGGGTAGCCAATGTCCAAGTTGCCCCTCTCTGTCAACTCTGTGTACCAAGGGGGTGGGAAAGATCCTCACTGTAAAGATTTGTTCTCTTTTTTGAGCTACTACATCCATAAGTATAGATAAAGGTCATCAAATTGTAGTGGGTTACTCTTTTTTTTCCTCTTCTTTCTTCTAGTCAAGTTTTGATCATCCAGTCATTGAAGCCAGGTCAAGTGAGTACCATCTTCAAGTATGGGTGTCCTTGTGCATCTCCCCTCATCCCATATCAGCTGGATGCTTCACTGTATGCTCCAATCCTCTGTGGTCATGTCACTCCCTTTAGGACCAGGAGTTCCCAGGTCTCGCCATACTGCTGGCCAACCAGGTCTCCACCCAGGTTCTCAGGAGTCTATTGAATGTGGTCAGACCCAGCTCACAACCTCATTGCTGTTTTTCCTCCATTTCTCTTTATCGGTGACCAACGTGGTCACCAGCCAGATCACATGCCTGTTTATGCATTCCCCTTGAGTCTCAGTCTTAGAAGGGGGTTTTCTCTGAGGGTACCCGACCGCTTGCCTTGATAGCTCCTGGGAGAACAGCTTGCTTGTTCTTGTAGTAGTCAATCCGACTGCCATTATTGTTTTGGCTTTTTCCTCTGGTCTTTCTTTCACAAAGTATCTTCTGTGTTTCTAGCTGTTCCAGGCTGGTCTACCTGTCCTTTCAAATGAAAATTTCCCACCTCAGAAGATTCTGGATGAGGTTCAGGATTCCACCTATGGTCTTAAGCAATGCAAAGGCTCCAAGGCAGCCTCTTTCCCTGAGCAACTTCTAGCCCTTGTTAAAGTATTCCAATCATTTATAAGCTGAAGACGGACTTACAAGCTTTCTATTGTGATGTTTCTGGCTATTCCTTTCTCTCCCCCTCAAGTATCTATTTTACAATGGTAGGCAAGGGAAACCAAGATTCAAAAGACAGCCAAGCATCTTAAAATTATTCTCCTCTTTTACCCACTCAAACATGCCTCAATCCTTGTATCCCAGAGCCCTGTTGTTCCAAGGTTGTTCATACACCATCATTTACCTCTGTCCCACTTAGCCCATGCAAACCTGCCTAATTGTTCTCCCATCTGCCTTGTTCTTCCATTCCCATCCCTGTTATTGTGTCTTGCTTCCTGCCCCCCCCAGCACCCAAGCTATCCTGTGTCTATTCCCTACCCTATGCTCCATCTTCCCCTCTCTCCCTCCCCTCACCTCATCCCCATACATCCCAGTGATCAGCAAATATATATATATAGTTTTTTCCCCCTTTTAGAGTGGCTTCTTTTTCTTAATCTTTTACAATAATGGTCCTATGCAGTATTTCTCATTTTGTGACTGACTAATTTCACTCAGCATAAAGTCCTAAAGGTTAATCCATATTATGCAGTGGCTTGCAGCGTCCTTGTTGTTCTTCAAGGTAGCATAGTATTCCATTGTGTGTGTACCAGTTTGTTTATCCATTCTTCAATTGAGGGGCACTTAGGCTGTCTCAATCTTTTGGCCATTGTAAATAGTTCTGCTGTGAACATTGGTGTGCATATATCTACTCGTTTATGGCTCGTATTTCTTGTGGGTAAATACCAAGTAGAAGAATTTCTGGATCATAAGGTATTTCTAGTTCCAACCTTTTGAGAGAGTGCCATATTGCTTTCCAGAATGGTTTTAATGATCTTTTGCTTTCTTCCTGTATAATGTTCTTGATGTCATCCCACAATTCTTCTCATCTTTGGTCATTAGTGTCTAAGGCATAAAATCTGTTCATGAGATGGTCTTTAAGTTCAAAGAAGATATGTCCAAAGTCACATTTTAACTTTGTGGACTTGTTTTATTTTCTTCTGCATAAGTCTGAATTGATGGCTCAATTCAGCTGCTCAATTGGTGATATGTTCCACAGTCAGCACTTGGCCTTGTTTTCGCTGTTGATATTGAGCTTTTCCACCATCTTTTCCCACAGATGTAGACAACATGACTCCTGTGTATTCCATCTGATGAGGTTCATGTATATAATCACCTTTTATCTTGTTTTTAAAAGGTATATGCAATTAATAAGTCATAGGTCTTGCAAAATTCTATTATACAGTCTCCACCATCATGTCTATCACTAGGGCCATATTTAAAACTGCTGATCCTTTCTCTTTGTTTCCAACTTTCACATTCTAATCACCAATAATTATCAGTACACCTAGATTGCATGTTTAATCAATTTCAGACTGAAAAAGTTGGTAGAATTCTTCAATGTCATCCTCACTGGTTTAATGGTTGGTGCATAAATTTGAATAATAGTGGTATTACCTGGTCTTCTATGTAGCCATATGAATATTATCCTATCACAGACAATACTGTACTTTATATTTAACACATATCTTGAAATGTTCTTTTTGATGATCAGTGCTACACCATTCCTCCTGAATTTGTTATTCCCTACATAATAAACCATATGTTTATCTGATTCAAAATGGCTAGTATCAGTTCATTTAAGCTCACTAATGCTTAGGACATCAATGTTTACACATCTCATTTCATATCTGAAAACTTCCAATTTTCCTAGATTCATACTGTGTACATTCCATATTTGCAGCTGTTTCTCTTCATTTTCAGTTGGGCTCCATCAGCAAATGAAGGTCCAAAAAGCTTTATTCCACTCATGTCATCATGGCCAACTCTACTTTGAGTAGACAGCTCTTCCCCAGTCATATTTTGAGTGCCTTCCAACCGGAGGGCCTCAACTTCTGGCTATATTTGACAATGTTCTGGTGCTATTCGTTATGGTTTAATCTTCTAGCACTATATCTGACAATGCTTTGCTGCTATTCATAAAGTTTTCAGTGGCTAAACATTCAGTGTAGCAGGATTCTTTCTCAAAGGGACCTGTTGTTGTTAAGTGCCATTGAGTTGGTTCTGACCCATAGTGACCCTGTACAGGGCTTCCGAGGAGCAGTTGGTGAGCTTGAACCACCGACCTTGCAGTTCAAACGGCTTTGCAGTCTGGGGCATTAACTCACAGTGTCATACCAGGACTCCAAAGGGACCTGTTGCAGAACTTTAATTCAAGACTCCCCTTCATTCAAAGGTTTCTGGGTCTGTAATTTGGCTCAAATCTGGGAATTGATTAAGAGCTTTGACTCTCTGTTTGGATCATTCAAGTCAGAGTTTCTTATTAACTCTAGAGTTTTTCTACTATATAGATTAAGTAAGACTCTAGTAGGGGCTGCTTATCTATATTATTCTTAGGGATATCAAGATCAACAAGCTGGTGTTGAAAATATCTGTGATCTAGACTGTTCTTATTACTGCTTTGATTCCTCTGCACATTACACTAACTATGCCCCCCTCATGGTTGTTGATTAAATGTCATTTCATGGCCTACACCACCTTTGTTGTTATTGTTAAGTGCTGTCATGTCAGTTCCAATTCATAGCAACACAGTGTAGGGTTTCCAAATTATGACTGATGAGTTTGAACCAACCTTGTGATTAAGCACAGATCTTACAGTTCTATGCTTATCCTACAGTACCTTGTTGTTGTTATTGTTTCTGTTGTTAAGTGCCATTGAGTCACTTCCGACCCATAATAACCCTGTATAGGGTTTCCAAGGAGCAACTGGTAAGCTTGAACCACCAACCTTGCAATTCAAATGGTTTTGCAGTCTGGCACATTAACCCACAGCTCCACACCAGGACTCCATTAACACCACCCTTGTTGTTGTTGTTAAGTACCATGTAGGGTCCTATTATTTCCACTGCATATAGAGATCCCAACTAGATGGTGGCAGTTCCCACAGTAATTTCTGACCTACAGAAAAGAGTCACTACATAGCTTCAAGCATGCTGGGGTTTCCCTGATGAATTTATTTCTCACAACCTTGGTGAGGAGCATGTCCTTGGATCTACCTAGAGAGGATGAACAAATCTTGCATGATACATCCACTTCAGTGTTCCTATTTCCCTGAACTTTTGACTACCTTCCACTATAGCATACCAATGAAGTTCTCCCCTCCAATTTTATTTATTGTAGGTCACTATATCAGCATAGGTTCACTAGGAAAGAGAACAAACTCTTCAAGCCAAAACTAACCAACAGATTTTTTCCTAAATTTCTACTTTAAAGAAAGCACAAAACCAACAACCAAACCCACTGCCATCAAGTCGATTCCAACTCATAGTGAGCCTATGTAGGATTTCCAAGCCTGAAAATATTTATAGGAGCAGACAGTCTTCTTTTTCTCCAACAGAGTGGCTGGTGGGTTTGAACTTCTGACCTTGCAGTCAACAGCCCAACACCTAACCCACAGTACCACCAGGGTTCCTTTAAGAAAGCACAGAAGGTTCTAAACGATTTCTGTCTTAAGTCGCTTCACTATTATGCAGCAGTAAATAACCTTTCTAAAGTCTATCATTTATGGGATCTCTTTGGTTTAGGGGATCCAGAAGGATTCAAAAACTAAGGCTGCACAGCTCACTAAAAGTCACAAAGCTAACAAGATTTGAGTTCAGAATACCAACTCCTAATCCCAACCTTGCAAAATAGGTCCAGGCTTCTGTCACTTGACCCATAAAACTCAGCACCTCTAATGGTGCTTACAGTGTCACTGTCAGATAGAAATCATATAAGTTAATCACAGTGCAGATCCTTAGGATTTGGGAACAAACCCATGCTACCTTATGTGAATAACTACTCTCTTCAGAGAAACAGCTTTGACTTGCTACTGAGTTTTCGCTGAGACTGAACACTTGACATGGATCATCTAGTTACCAGATGATCCAAGTTGCCCATTATAACCTGAGTGTTATCTGACCCACCAACCCATAATGTAACTACATTACACTCCCTCTCCTACTCCCTCTAACCCTCAGTCTTAGCCAGATTCACCAGAGAATTACTCAGTCTTCTCAAATATAAATTTCAGTAATAAGCACACATTATAGGGAAATCCTAGGATAAGCCTCTAAGGATATCTATTAGAACACAGGCTAAGTCAGAGCAAGTAAATTATTTTCTATTTTTAAAAAGTCCATACACTCCTGGGACCATTTATATCTGAGAAAAGAGCAAGAATTGAGAATATCAAATATTTCTGTCTTAATAAATAAGACACCTGTATGTTAAAGATCTCTATGGATTAAATATCTATGTCTACAATCATTCAATGACCTAGAGGTTTGCTAATATTTATGACAACTTGAAGTTTTAGAAATCTTTCAACATTTTTGCTTAAGTGAGTTTCATACTTTCCATCAGGTATTTTGGCATTGAGTAGTACTTAATAAGACTGGAATTGTAAATCAATGCTTTTAAAGCCTTTTTTTTTTTGTACCATATAATCACTCAGGTGCTGGTATAGATGGCTCTGCTTGGCTCCTGGGAGGAATTTAGATAAGTTTCCATTTAGAATTTTTTGGTGGAGTAGAGGTGATCATCTTAGTGTGCATCTAAGATACCAGAAAGTAAAATGGGATTTTTTTCAAGCCAAATCTCAGTTCAAAGACCCATTAAAAAGATGAAAATTTGTTAATTATGGGAGTAAAAAAGAAAGATAAATCTAGGCTCCACCCAAAGTCTAACTCAAACCCACTGCTGATTCCAACTCACAGTGACACTGTCAGACAGTAGAACTGCCCCATATGTTTTCCAAATGCTGTGAGTCTCTGTGGAAGCAGACTGTTACTCTTCCTCCCATGGAGTGGCTGGTGGGTTTGAACTGCCAACTTTTAGATTAGCGGCAGAGTGCTTAACAACAACACTATAGGACTCCTCCTAGGCCAAAATGAGCTACAATTATACTGCTTTTCATTAGAATGATTCTGCATTAATCTGGTTTCAGTACTATGGGTAATAATGTTTTCCTCTGGGGTCTGCTGGGCTGGGGTTTCCATGAGAACCCATTTACTCTTTCTGTATACTAACTTGACTACCAGAAGGAAGTTTTCTTATTTTGACAGGATGATCAATAACGCTTAAGGAGACAGACTTTTCAAAGAGGGAAAAGGACCAAAGGCCCCATTTGCATGGTTCCCTTCCTGCTATTGAGTGGAGAGGCAGGCTGCATCTACTCTTAACTGAGAGTCTTGTTGACAGCAAACAGAATGAATGTCTGCACACTCCAGGGAAATGGCCTTCACTTGTCTGGTCGAGATTCTAAGGGGAAATTGGCACACTTTTTGATAAGAGTATAAATTAGTATAATGTTTTGTACAGACAATTTGCCAAACTATATCAAAATTTGATTTGTACATACAATTTGAATTCAGTAATTGCACTTTTAAAAATTTATCCTAGCTGCATGCTTACACATGTAAAAAGGCATGGAGATACACAAATATTTATTGTAGCATTGACTGAAATCTCAGAAGTCTAGGCCTATTTCAATAGCCAGGGCTGGTAGTATGAAATCAGTTCATTAGTCCTTGGGGACATTGAGCACTGTACTTGGTAGTTTGAGCCCACAAGTTTCCATAGGAGAAAAGACCTGGAAAGTTGCTCCTGTAAAGACTCTAGTCTAAAAAACCCTGTAGGGTAGTTTAATTCTCTCCTATAGGGTTGTAGTGATCCAGAATTGTCTCAACATCACTCAACATGTATATTAAATAGGGTAAATCTATATGAATAAAATGGAATGATCTATTATTTTTTAAAAAAAAACTCTAAAGACAAAACAAAAAAGTATACTAGCCTGCATAATGAAAAATTTTGGAAACAAATAATGATTGTGTTTCAACAACATGATAAATATAACTAGTAAAATACCAAAAGTCAAAAAAGTTGCCAAAGTCCTTCAAAATAGCAAAAAATCAAAAAGTATTTCAATTAAAATCAATAACCAGAATGAATCCATAACCAAAAAAGTATGAATACAAATAGGGAACCCAGGATGGAAAGTGAAAGAGTTGTGTTTCAATGAGGGAATTGCCACAAATGTCACCAAAAAACAATGCATACATAGATTGTTGAATAGAAAATTAATATCCTCTATAATCATTCATCCAAACTACAATAAAAGTAAAATATTAAGATGAAATCAATAACTAGACAAGAATACTCACTGTTGTTATTATAATTCAACATTTTCTTAGAGATTCAAACCAACATAAGATGATAAGAAAGTGAAATGATTAGTATAAACACTAGAAAGGAGAGAAGACAAACTGGTGTTTTTTTTTGTTATTGTAGCTTATTCTACTCAGTTTTACAGACTTAGATGTATGATCATCATGACTCTTTCTTGGAGGTTTTTAGGAAATACAATAGTAACATAAAATTAAGCAACAGGCAATAAACAATATGGCTTGATGGATCCATATATAAAAATACAGATAGGTAGTTTTGTGTATATATAGAATATCTCTAGTAGAGCACTCAAAAAAATCTGAGAAATGTTCTGCGTGTCAAGAGAAGGAGGAAGAGTTGTGACTGGAAAAGGCCCAGGGAGAAATGTGGTTGCCACTGAGGCCACAGCTAACCCATCCTAGGGGATATTTGGGCCTGCAGTGGCACCTAGGGATCATCCCAAATTAAGGCAAAAGGGGCAGGCCTTTGTTGTCCAACATCAGCCGTCATTGTCCTCAGATGCTCCCTGGCAGAGAAAATACTCCACAGCTAAGAGCCATTCCCAGTGACAAATGATCTGAGTCATCAGCAGGTAGTCCTTGTAGGTACAGAGGCCTGAAAGAGGGCTTGACTGGAGCACCACAACACCCACTACCCATAGTATGCTCCGCTATTATGATGTTGTAACTTCAAGACCCAGGCCTTTTCTCTTTAGAGGCATCTTATGGAATCCCTGTTGGCACAAACAGTTACCATAGTCAGCTAATAAATAAAACACTGGATGTGTGATTCCACCCAAAGACACCTCAGAAAAAAGGCCTGAATTTCTACCTCTCAAAAATTAGCAGTTCATGGGTTTGAATTGCTGACTTTTTGATTAGCAGCCAAGAGCTTTAACCATTGCACTATCAGGCCTTCTTAGGAATATAAGCAGTGATGTTTTATAAAATTAAAAATCACTATATGAAGGGGTCAGCAAAAGGAAAACACTGAGAGGACTGTAAAAGATAAAAGTAACAGACATAACTACTGTTAAACACACAATCTGGCAAATAGCAACGAGATAGGCATGCAGGGTGAATGAGTGTGGCTAGAGAATGGGAGTATGCTCATAAATATGTATAGACTTTCTGGAGGATTTTTGCACATGTATATTTGACTTTGTTGCAAATGGGTGTGGTGGAGCATACATGGGCAAAATTATAAAAACTTGTTAGACATTACCAGGCACCAGAGGTGGGGGAGGTGTGAGTCACTGACTCTAGGGTCTCAGGACCATGTTCTCAGGGAACACCAAGGTCACTTTGTGGTATAATGGTCCACAAAGACAATGTTCTACATGTTACTTTGGTTAGTATCAACTGGGATCTTAAAAACTTGTGAACAGCTAAAGGTGCAACTAATGGCCTCTCCTTGTCTGGAGGAAAGAAGAGTAAAGAAAATTGAAAATGCCTGGAAACAATTAATCAAGTAGACTAATGGATCACGTGAACATCAGTCACCATGACCCTGAGATCAGAAGAACTAGATGGTGCCCAGCTACCACTACCAACTGCTCTGAAAAGAATTACATTAGAAGGTACTGGATAGAGCAGGAGAAATATGTGGAACAAAACTCAAAATTATAATATATATATATATAAAACCAGGCTTACTGGTCAGATAATGACTAATGAAACCCCCAAGGCTGACTTTAGGTCTGGAACTGAACTCACCCCTGTAACTCAATTTTAAGCCAAATAATAGACAGGTCTTGTAAGGGGAGCAATAACACTAAGGAAGTACATACTTCTTAGAATAATCAACTATTTGAGGGCAAAAAGGCAGCATTTATGCAAAGACTAAGGGTTAGGAAAGAAGGAGGATGGGAAACAGGAAATACAGGAAGCAAGTAGAATAAGTGATGTTATACTGTGGGGATTACAATCAATGACATAAAACAAAATGTGTGTTAATTATTGAATGGAAAAGTGATCAGCTCAATAAACTGAAGCCAACTTATTGTTGCCATGTAAATGGTTTCCTAGACTGTAACATTTTACAGGAAGCTTCATCTTTATCTGACAGAGCTGTTGGTGGATTTGAACTGCCAACCTTGAAATTAGCAGCCCAGTGCTTATCCTGCAGTATTACCAATAAAGTAAAAATCGCCACTGCAAAGAACATGTCAAATAAATACATTTGATGAGCTGTCACAAAACAAGAGCTTTCACTGGCCCCAATGGTTAACTTATCAGATTGGTTGTTTGAATTGAATGATTTGCTTCTGGACCAATTGCTGTTGTGTTGTTGTTACATATAGGATTTCCAAGAAGCAATTGGTAAGTTTGAACCACTGGCCTTGAGATTCAAATAAACCTGCAGTTGAGTGCTTATCCTACAATGCCAGAGGGAGAAAGGGAAGAAGAAAGGAAAGGGATATTGACACACAAAGGAAACAGTTCTAAAGGATATTTGAGGTTGTTGGGATACTTGAACATTTCATATTGGATGTCATTGAATGAATGCTGATTGTCTTACATGAGAAAATTGGGCTGCTTACTGTGGTGGGCCCCAGTGATACAATGGTAAGTAACATGAAATTCATTGTTAGGAAAGAGATGCTAACCAAATAATCACACAAACAAAATATTTATAGACTATGAAAATGCTAAGGAATAAATGCTCAGAAGATCTTATCCCAGGGCAGGAAAAGCATGTTTAGGGACATGTTATATAGTAAGTGGCTCTTCAGCTGAGACCTGAGAGACCAGAAGGGATCAGAAAGACAAAAGGTACATTCACAGAAAAAGGATCCATGTTTGAAAAGGTCCTGGGTGGAGATGGAAATGTCAAAGTCATCACATAACAGAGGTCAAAGTCATATTAAAACTCCAGTGTAACTGGAAAGTCAAAACATGAGAGTACAGGAGATGGGCAAGTGCTCAGGCCAAGGAGGGATGTCATAAACAAGAGGGCTATCAAAAAGAAAAAAAAGGGGATGAATAAAACTGAATTAAAGTTTGTCATGACTTACCTAAATACTGGCAATTTGAAACCATTGAGGAAAGTCCTGGTGATCTATTTCCATAAAGATTAAATACAAGAAAACCCGATGGAACATAGTTCTATTGTATAACACATGGGGTCACCATAACACAGATTTGATAAAATGGGCTTGGGTTTTTTGGTTCTTTTTATGTTTTGTTTTAAACATGAAAAGGCAAGTTATAGACTGGGAGACAGTACTAACAACATAACAAAAATGCATATATATGTTATTATTATAGTCTAATGATGGCCAAATATTGAATGATTCAGAAAGCATCAAAAGAAGATGGAAGGAATACAGAGTCACTGTACTAGAAAGAAATGGTCTAAGTTCAACCATTTCAAGTGGTAGCACACCATTAAGAACGAATGATACTGAAGGAAGAAGTCCAACGTGCAATGAAGGCATTTGCAAAGAACAAGGCTCTGGGAATCGACGAAATACAAATTGAAATCTTTCAATAAAATGTGAGCAGCACTTGAGGTACTCACACATGTATCTCAAGAAATTTGGAATACTGTTGCCTGGCCTATTGACTGGAAGAGGTCCATATTTGAGCCCATTCCAAAGAGAGGTGACCCAATGGAATGAGGAAATCTTTGGACGATATCTTAATGTCACATGCAAATAAAATTTTGCTAAAGATAATACAAAACCAGCTGCAACTATATATTGACAGAGAACTTTCAGAGGTTCATTCTGGATCCAGAAGAGCCCATGGAACTGGGGATATCATTGCTGATGTCAGATGGATTTTGACTGAAAGCAGACAATACCAGAATGATGTATACCTATGCTTTATTGACTACGCAAAGGCTTTTGATTGTGTGGATCATGACAAACTATGGAAAACATTGTGAAGAATGAGTATTCCAGAACACTTAATTGTTTGAACAAGGGAACACCAAATTGTTTAAAAGTAGGAAAGGTGTGTGACAGAGTTGTATTCTCTCACCATACTTATTCAATCTGTATGCTGAGAACATAATCTGAGAAGCTGGGTTATATGAAGAAAAGCATAGCATCAGGATTGGTGGAAGACTCGTTAACCACCTGTGATATGGAGATGATACAACCTTGCTTGCTGAAAGCCAAGTGGATTTAAAATACTTACTGATGAAGATCAAAGACCATATCTGTATGGATTGCATCTCAATGTAAAGATGCAAAATCCTCACCACTGGACCAATAAAGAACAGCCATATAAATGGAAAAAAAGATTGATGCTTTACAAGACTTCAATTTGCTCGGATCAACCATCAACACTCATGGAAGCAGCAGACAAGAAATCAAAGGACACATTGTATTAGGCAATTCTGCTGCACAAGACCTGTCAAAAGTGTTGAAGAGAAAAGATGTCAGTTTGAGGACTAAGGTGCACCTGATCCAAACCATGGTATTTTCAATAACCTCATATGCGTGTGAAAATTGGACAGTGAAGAAGAAAGACCATAGAAGAACTGATGAATTTCAGTTATGGTGTTGAAGGAAATTATTAATCGTGACATGGACTGTCTAATTAATAAACCAATTTCCATTGGAAGAAGTATAGCCAGAATGCTGCTTGAAAGCCAGGGTGGCCAATCTTCGTCTCAGATTTCAGACATATTATCAGGATAGACCAGTCCCTGGAGCAAGATTACATTTTTGGTAAGGTGGAGGGTTAGAGAAAAAGAGGAAGACATCCAACAAGATGTATTGACACTGTGGCAGCAGCAATGGGCTCAAATGTAGCAGTGATTGTGAGGTTGGCACAGGACCAGGCAGTATTTCGTTCTGTTGTTCATAGGGTTGCTATGAGTTGGTACTGACTTGATGGTACCTAACAACAACAACATATGATTTTAACTACATAGCAATAAATAAAAGAGAAACAGCCTAATAGAAAAAAAGACATTTTCAAAAGATAAGAACAGAAGTTTCACAATAAGCCCAATTCTTTTGGCTAATAAATTTGGAAAAGATGTTAAGCCGACTAGCACTAAGGGAACTGGAAATTAAAGCCATAATTGTATTTTACTGCCGCTCAATTGGCGAATATTAAACAACTTATGGAGTCCTGGTGTGACACTGTGGGATAATGCACTGGACCACAAGGTTGGTTTGAACTGCAAGGTTGATGGTTCAAATTCACCAGCCACTCCTCAGAAACCCTATGCAGGGTTGCTATGTATCAGAAGCAACTCTAAGGCAGTTAACAACAACAAGTAATTTATTTAATAATTTATATTCAACATGTCTTTAACTAAACACTTAGTGTACATTAAACTCTGTGTATGGCATATGTTTTCATGCAAGACTATGTCAACCTCAAGACCACCTAAAAAAAAGTGTTCTGTCCTTTTCACAGATAAGGAGACTTGTGCAAGTTAGCAACAAATGTTAGAGATTTTTGTAGTTAGAATCCAGGTGTTCTGATTCCAAGTCTCATGTTATTTACAACAATTCAAATGGGGATTGCCCTTTAACCATCTCATGAGCCGTGGGACATATGTTGCCCACCAACATTTCTTGGGAAGCTACTATACCAGTTGCTGTATGTGCTTACCATCTGACAGGGACCTGTTTAAACTGCATGAATATGAGGAAATGTGCCTCACCACACCAATTCTCCTACCAGAGTCCACTTGAGACACATGTCTGTATCAAAATCCATACTACATCAATAAACAATTTTTTTAAACTTATTTCAGTATACCTTCCATTATTGAAAAGAGCTCTCCTAGACACTGTAGGACAAGCACTGGACTGTTAACTACAAGGTCAGCCTTTGAAACCCACCCACCAGCAGTTTCATGGGAGAAAGATGAGGTTGTTTGCTCCTATAAAGATTGTTGTTGTCATTGTCAAGCGTTGTTGAGTTGTCTCAGGATCATAGACACCCTGTATAGGGTTTCTGAGGAGTCACAGATGAGTTTGAACCACCAACCCTGTGGCTCAAACTGACCTTGAGGCCCAATGCTTATCCTATAGTGCCACAACAGTCTTAAAAACTGTATAGAGGAAACAAAACAACTCTATAGAGGGTATGTATGAGTCAGAATCAACTTGACAGCCCTGGGTTTGGTTTTCATTTTCAGTTTTTCCATTAGTAAAAACACATGGTATCAACAGAAGATTCAAAGCAGAAAAAATTCATTCATGAAAGTGTCAAATACATACATGCACTTGTAAAAACAAAAACTCATTGCCATGAGTTGACTCCAACTCCTGGTGGTCCACTGCTCCACAGGGTTCTCAAGAACTGAGTGGGTTTGAACTACCAACCTTTCAACTAGTGGTCAAGGTCTTAATCGTGTGAGTCACTGAGACTTCAGTGATTGTCATTCAAAGGAATTGGTCTCTAGGTGGTGTAACTGTAAAGATTACAGCCAAGAATATCTAATGGAGCAGGACTATAACATGTGCAGTTGACCTAAGTTAGAGTCAACGTGATGGAAGCGGGTTTATTTTTATTGTTGTTGTTGTTGTTGCTGTCAAAGAAAGCTTTGTTGTTTTCATTTGGTTTATGACTTGGTAAAAGAGAGGCTCCAGGGTGGTGATGCTGCTACTTCTGTGACTGGAGAGTGAGATTCAGGCAGAAGATCTGAGGAAGGAAACACAAGACTGACAGCTCCTCACAGGCTCTGCAGGGCCCTAGTTGTGCTAGAGGGTAAGCTTCTGGAAACAATATTCATGCAGCCCCACCTGGAGGCCAGGCAGCCAGTGGAGGTTGGTCAGATGCTTGCCCATCTTCTTGATAATTTTCACCTCCTCATCTAGGCAATAAGGAGCACTGGTAGCATAGTGGTTACGAATCGGGCTACAAACCACAAGGTCAGCAGTTCAAAACGACCAGTTGTTCCACAGGAGATTTACAGCCATAAAGATTTACAGCCTCGGAAACCCTGACAGGGTTGCTATGAGTCAGAACCAACTCCACAGCACACCACCACCACCACAATCTAGGCAATGGAGTCCTGGTGTGGCACTGTGAGTTAACGCACCAGACTGCAAAGCCATTTAAACTGCAAGATTGGTGGTTCAAGCTCACCAGATGCTCCTCAGAAACCCTATACAGGGTCGCTATGGGTCAGAAATGACTTAACAACAACAACAACATCTAGGCAATGGTTGTACAGAGATGGGTGAAAGTCATAGAGGTGGGAGTCTGTATGGGTAGTATCCATGGAGTGCAAATTCAGAAGGGGCTGGTCCAAGTTCTTCTTCAGAGCCAGAGCCAGAGCCAGAGCGGTTTCCACGGTGTCCAGGATTCTTCTCACCCATTTTGGGATGGCTGCAGGTACTAGAAAAGAGCCCAGCCACCACACTAAATTTGAAATTTCAAGAGACTTGGCACCCTTGTGCTTCTCCTTCACCAACCACTGGAAAAAATGTACCATACCTTGCAAGACCATATCATAGCTATCAAAATAGAAGCCCAGAGAGAGGTAGGTGTAAGTGGCCATGAGATGCAGATTGACCAGCCTCTGCTTCAGCAGAATAGTTCTGATAGATCTGAGAGCTCGTGGATGGTCAAAGATATGGAGCTAGCAACACACACACATACACACACACAAAAAAGTGGGTTTAGCTGGTCCCTGTAACAGAAAATGACCAAGAAGATGTTCCTGGAGAAGAGATTGTCCCTAAAGAGGAGGTTAGAGGTACTTTGATGCTGGAGGTGGGGAGTCTCTGAATCTGTTCCGTCCAAACACTGTTGAAGCAAGAGACAGATCAAGAAAAGGAATTGCCAGGTGAGCTGCCATCGGGTTTGGTTTTGTTGTTAATATTCTGGAAGTAGATCACCAGGTCTTTCTTCCATGGTGCCACTGGGTAAATTCAAACTGTCAATCTTCTGATTAGTAGCTGAGTACAAACCTGAGGGGAAGTCTTCTAACAGGTGAAACTCTGTTTTCTAAATAATAGAGCCATATTATGCTCATTATTACTAATTTTTTTTTCCATTTAAGGACTTAGGGATGAAAGTAGGACATGCATTTCAAATCCTAACACCTCAGAATATTGCTTACTGTCTCCCTCTTCAGTTCTCCATGTGTGTAAACTGGACCAAAGGGCCTCTGGTCCTCAAGGATGGTCCTGAGGAGATGGGCAGCCCAGCCTCAGCCACAGCAGACATCCATCAGTGGTCCTTTGTCTTTGCACTGATACCAATTCCTGTTTAAAGACCGTAAGGCCAATGGGCTCCCTTTCTTGATCCACTAAACTATGATTTCACAGCCTGTGATTCTTGATTCCCTTTTCTCCTAAGGTTTGCTTCAGCTGTCTTATTAAATATGGAAAACATCTGTGCTCAGGCTCTTTAGAAAAATCCTCACATCTGGAAAATATTGGTCAAGAGTCTAATTAAGTGTGTCAATGACAAATTGTTCTCACAGGAAGTATTTAGGACGAGCAGATAATTGGGATTTAATGCCCTTGGCCTCTTGTCCTTGCCTTCATGTTTGCTTTTCCCAGCAGAGGTGGGGAGGGGAGGCTTCTACCCTGACCCTGCCCTGGCCCAGCAAATCCTCAGTCGCACTTCAGCAAGAAAGCCAGACCTACGGACACAAGAAACCACATTCATGGGGAAAAGCGTCAGTGGAAACTGTGTTTGATAGCCAGCTACACAATGGCTCCCCTCACTGGAACCTCAGTCCACTCAGGGCTGGCATTTCCTGTCAGACATGACTGCTTGAAGATAACTCTGAGGAGAATATTTTGTATCTCTTTTTAGTACATTTTTTTTTCCTTCACCCATCACAGACCCCAGGCCCTGAATGTGTGAGGGGGACAGAATGGAGCCCCTTCCTCTTCTCCCATCCCCCGTAGGATAGTCCCAACTTATGAAGTAATGATGCTTAATGGACTTTCAAGGGTGGTGGTGGTGGTATTTGTGTGCCATTTCATAGCATCTTCTCCTAATAACCCTCTTGTTCTCTCTGTAAATCTTTATGGGAGCAGAAAGCCTTACTTTACTCCGGTGGAGCAACTGGTGTATTTGAATGTGTAACCCACGACACCACAATTAATACCAAGGGCTCTTCAAGGGTGATACAAACAGTTAAAGGTTGGGGTCAACCCAGAGGAAACTCAGAAGAAAAGTCTGATGATCTGCTTCTGAAAAATCTGCTTGAAATCCCTGTTGAGCACAGTTATACTCTGACACACATGGGGCTCTCATTCCCCATTTCCATTTCAGTGACACTTAAGAAAATCCTCCCTTCTCTTCATTCCCATTAGGCCTCCCACCTCCTGCACAGAGATCCCCATCAGAGATGGCTCTAGGGAAGGTGACAGAAAAAGCCACTTTGAACAGCCGGCAAAGACTTCACCTCAGATTTATAAACCAGAAGACATATGGAAAACAAATATTCAAAATTTCTATCTCTAAAAATTCTTTTTTTCCAGGCAGCCTAAGTCCTTTATTGTCTTCACTGCACACAGTCCATCAGCAAGTCCCTTTGACTCAGTCAGAAACAGGCTTCAAGTTTTTCTGCTTCCTACCATAACAACCACTGCAATCCAAGCCATTATTCTCTTTCACATGGGTGATAGCAGTGGCCCTCCTTCCTGGCCTCCCAACTTCCAAGTATATGTCCCAAGTGGAATCTTGTGGTATAATTGGTCTGGTAAGACACTTTTCCTCAGATTCATGCAGTTTCTATGGGTCCCTGCCAAGTGGTAACACATTCAGCAATTGGGATAACAACTCCCTGAAAAATCTGAAAATGTTGGTGGGCAACATTTGATTTGCTGAAAAGATCATAAGGTTTAGAATCAGAACACCTGTGTTCTAATTACAACAATCCCTTAAAAGCTTTGCTAACTTGAACTAGTCCCCTCAACTTCAGTCCACTCTCCATATAATAGCCAGATGACTATTGAAATGGGAACACATCAAGTCCAAATCCTCTAATGGTTTCCATCACAATGTGAATGCATTCAGCCTGCCTCTAATGAACATAAATCTCCAGCTTTGGTTAGTTGATGCACATGTCAACGTTTTGCCCTACCCAGTGACTTCTAATAGTTCTTGTTGTTGCTGTTAAGTACCACTACCTAAAATCATTTAAATTAGTAATTTGATTGTTTATTGGCTGTCACTGTCATCAAAGCATAGACTGCAGGAAAGAAGGAGTTTTGTCTTGCAAAGATGAAATAAGCAAGGTACCAAGTAACGATGGCTGTTGTGTACTGTGGAGTTTGCTCTGACTTGTAGCAACTGTATATAGGGTTTCCAAGGCTGTAAATCTTTACAAGAACAGAAAGCCTCATTTTTCTCCCAAGGAATAGCTGATGGGCAACCTTGGGGTTAGCAGCCCAACATATAACCCACACACCACCAGAGCTCTTTAAGAAGGTATCCAGAGTGCAATGTTTAAGGAGTCACTCACTCTCAAATATTAATTTATACTTGCACAACTCTGACAGTGAGTGTTCTTAAACTTGCCTCACCCCATCCTGTCCATATCCTGAGTACCATATTGCCAGTGCCTGGTTCAAAGTAGGTGCTAAAAACCCATTGCAATGATCCTGTAAGACAGAGTAGAACTGCCACTAGAGTTTCCAAGATTGTAATTTTTTGTGGAAGCAGACTGCCACATCTTTATCCTGAGGAATGATTGGTGGGTTCCAACTGTTGGCCTTTTTTGTAAACACTGACCCACTAGGGTTCCTTTAGTATGTGTCCAATACATACTTCTTGAATGAATGAATCTCCTGATTATATCCACCCGGAGACACCCAGTAAGCTTAATAACACAGCAACAAACATACATTTAAGCATAAAAAAACTCACATAACTACTGAAAATGACCAATAAAACACAACAAAAGAGCTCAAAACATGTTCAAAAACAGGAAAAAAAATAACTGAGAAAAATAGGCTGGAGACAGACAAAGGCTTTCCAGAAGAGGAAGAGCAGATTTTGGATTTGCTGAGAAGGAATTCAGAAGAATGATATGGAAACAAATTCACATGCTCCAAAAAAGGGTGGAGGAAAACAAGGAAGAAGTCAGGAATGTACTACAAGAGCAATCAAACAAGATCGATACAGCATTGGAAAC
>NW_006408589.1:1512239-1513276 GCF_000296735.1 Chrysochloris asiatica
TCTCAATGGAGAGAAACTGAAAGCCTTCGCTCTTCAAATGGCAAACGGACAAGGATGTCCTTTGTCACCACTCCTATTCAATATTGTTTTAGAAGTCTTAGCCAGAGTGATATACAAGATAGGGAAATTAAAGGTATCCAAACTGGAAAAGAGGAAAGAAAATTCTCTCTTTTTACAGATGATATGATCCTATACATAGAAACCCCCAAAGAATCAGTAAAAAAAGCTACTAGACCCATTGGAAGATTCAGGAAAGTGGCAGGGTATAAAATCAACATACAAAAATCAGTTGGAGTGTGGACTTCCGGCACTTCCCTGACCAGGCAACACAGGTGTGAGGGCTCCAGGAGAGAGTGGACAGTGTCGCACAGGGGAGCCCCCGCCTGGTAGACAGAAGGCCCTTGGGAAAACATAAGACTTTAGCCCCCAACCTTGTGGACTTGCTTTTTTAAAGGGTCAAGCTGCTGGGAAGTTGTGGGCATTTTGGACCTGCGCTTAGCTCCCTCTCTGGGACGGTGCCCCGCCGACTGTGGAGCTTGGAGCAAAGGGCTTGAGCAGACCGGTTCGGAGGGAGGGCACGCCAGGAGAGCCGGTGGGGCCACAGGGGCTGGCACAGTCCTTCGTAAGGGATGGGGGCCTCACTGCCACGGGAGGCGTTGTCTGCATGGATGTAGTGCTGGCTGGGTGCCCACGGCGCAGGGAGACAAAGTGAGGCATTTTCTGTTGACGTCAGACAGGGACACCATCTGCCGGCAGCCAATAATCCCGCCCTCCACCCTCTGCCTATGCTAGCCCTCTGCCCAACCTCCGAGGTTCAGGCCCACCCATCAAGGTACAAGCCAGCACAAACAGAGACGCTTTGAGGGGGGTTTTACCACCAGCAACAAGGCAATCCTGCTGTGGCTCTGCAGGTTAAGGGACCAGACAGCAGAGCCTTTTGAACTGCAAGGTTGGTGGTTTGAGCCCACCACCTGCTCCTTAGAAACCTTATACAGGGTCTTTTCTTTTTCTTTTTCTTTTTCTTTCTTTTTGCTCTG
>NW_006408589.1:1534707-1536634 GCF_000296735.1 Chrysochloris asiatica
TATAAGGTATTTCTATTTCCAAATTTAGTATGGGTTCTTTTTCTTAGTCTTTTACAATAGTGGTCCTATGCAGTATTTCTCCTCTTGTGACTAACTAATTTCACTCAACATAATGTGTCCTCAATGTTCATCCATGTTATGTGTTGGCTTGCAGCTTCCTTGTTATTCTTCAAGGTAGCATAATATTCCATTGTATGTATGTACCACAGTTTGTTTATCCATTCTTCAGTTGATGGGTATTTAGGCTGTCTCTATCTTTTTGCTATTGTAAATAGTGTTGCTATGAACATTGGTATGCATATATTTACTTGGGTTATAGCTCGTATTTCTTGTGGGAAAATACCAAGTAGAGGAATTGCTGGATCATAAGGTATTTCTATTTCTAACCTTCTGAGGAAGCGCCATATTGCTTTCCAGGGAGGTTGGACCATTTTGCAATCCCACCAGCAATGCAGAAGCATTCCAGTCTCTCTACATCCTCACCAGCATTTACTGTTATCTACATTTTTTATCTTTGCTGCTCTTGCTGGTGTGAGATGATATCTCATTGTTGTTTTGGGTTGCATCTTTCTAATGGCTAGTGATCATGAACATTTCTTCATATGTTTATTGCCTGCCTGTAGCTCCTCATTGGTGAAGTGTTCGTTCATGTCCTGTGCCCATTTTTTTAATTGAGTTATTTGTCTATTTTGTTTGTTCTGTTCTTGACTCTTCCTTCTGTCGATTTAGTTATGGGAGGTGCTGCCACATATGTCAACCTCTGGTTGTTGTCTGTTCTTGTTGGTCTGAAATCCACAGAACACCCTTTAGGATATTATGTAGCACAGGGTTGGCTTTAGAAAAAATCCCTTAGCTTCTGTTTATCCTGGAATATTTTGATTACAATGTCTATATCTGATTGGAATGTCTAAAATGGGGCTACAACTTGTCCAGTAAAGGAGGCTTCCTGTGGAGTCTTTGTATTACATAAGACCATAGTGGAATCCTCAACCCCATCCAGAATCTTCTGAGGTGGGAAATCTCCACTTCAGAGGACAAGCAGACCAGCCTGGAGCGGCTAGAAGAACAGAAGATACTTCTTGAAAAAAAGATCAACAGGAAAAACACAAAACAATAAAGGCAGTCTGACTGACTACAACAAGAACAAGCAAGTTGCTCACCCAGAAGACATCAAGGCAAGCAGTCAGATCGCCTCAAGGCAAACCCCCTTACAAGACTAAGACTCAATCGGAATATACGAGCAGACACATGTTCTGACTGTTGGCCACGTTGGTCACCGATAAGGGGAAGTGAGGGAAAAACAGCAATGAAGCTGTGAGCTAAGTCCAACCACATTCAAGACACTCCTGTAAACCTGGGTGGAGGCCAGCAGTTTGGCAAAACCTGGGGACTTCTGGTCCCAGAGTCAGTGACATAGCCACAGAGGACTAAAGTGGAGAATGAAATGTCCAGCTGATAAGAAGAGAGGGCATATGCACAAGAACACCCACACTTGCAGATAATACTCACTTGACCTGGTTTCAATGACTGGATGATCAGAGCTTAACAAAAAGAAGAATGAAGAGGGGGTGGTAGGAAAGTATTCTGATACAATTTGATGAACTTGACCTACACCTATGGATGCAGTAGCTCAAAAAAGCGAACAAATCTTTACAGCAAGGATCATTCCCACCCCCTCGATACACAGGGTAGACAGGGATGGGAAACTTGGATATTGGCTACCAAAAATAAGGTGGGGGGAGCTACAAAAGCAAGAAGTGACTGGCTTATAAGCTTTCAAGAGGGAGCCTAGATCCAGAGGGCCTGGAGGAAGATAGAATCTCCACTGAGTAGTATCCTATCTGTCTGGGAAAGACTGATGAAAGGAGATGGGGACAGCACTCATGTGGTACAACAGTTAATAATTATTATCAGTACTGACTGTAAG
>NW_006408589.1:1536984-1544357 GCF_000296735.1 Chrysochloris asiatica
AAAAAAAAAAAAAAAAGAAGAAGAAGAAGAAGACAGAAGTGCTACTTCACTCAAGCCAAGACTTCAAATTTAGACTTCTGACAGTATCTCCCAAGGAGTTTACATGATGATAAACATGTATGTGTGTTACAATTGCCAATTTGTTATGTGCAAGTAATAAAATATACCAAAATTTTTACATAGTGTTCCATATTTAGAATAGATACAGCACATCTGGTGCAATATTTCAGACATAGCAGAGAACTGTTATCAAAATGTTATGTGTGAATTTTGTTTTAATTCTATTCAACACATTTTCACAAACAGATCTGGACACTCTGTCTCTGCTCTATCGGTGCTTACATATGGTCACATAAGCTATTCATTTTTTCAGGAGAATTATCAGGCAAAATCAAGTTTTCTTTCTCAAAGGGGTCTTCATTCTTTGTATGCTGCTCTTCCTTCAATACTTTAGCTCTGGAGGTACCCTCTAGTGGCTAATATGCAGCATCAATCTGTTTTCCTCAGCCCACATTTAATGGGACTGGGAAACCGATGTCCGTCTGTCCTTCCATCAGTCCTACAGCTGGCACTTGGGTGTCAGATGAAGTGATGATACCATCTTACTGATTTATGGTTGGTGATTCTTTAACCAAATTCCAAAGTCCTCTTCACAAGCTGTCAGTACTCTATACCACAATGACATCCCCTGAGAGCACCAAAGACCCTCCAGCCTGCTCCAATGACACTGGCCCCTGCCTCTATTAAAGAGGATGGACAGTATCTGATAGCCTACTATGCACCAGACATGTGCCATACCTTTACAGACATGGTTTAATTTTCATAAGATCAAGGTATTGTCATCCACAACTTCTTGTTTTTGTTAGTTGTCAGCAAGTCAGCCCCTACTAATGGCAACCTCATGTATAGCAGAGTGACATGTTACCTTATCCTGCACCATTTCTATGATCTCTGGTATGCTTGAGTCATTGTTGTGACCACTATGTGCTTTGAGCACCTTCCTGCTTTCCAGCACTCTATGGGCCAATATTCTACTGTGATCCATAGTGTTCTCATTGGCTAATTTTCAAAATAAATTACCAGGCCTTTCTTCCTAGTCTGTCTTAGTCTGAAGGCCCCATTGAAACCTGTCCACCCTGACTGATGATGCTGGTATTGGAAATGCCGATGGCATATCTTTTAGTATCAGAACAGCCTGCAAGCCACCACAGTACAACAAACTGAAAGATAGGTGTTGGGACCCCACCTTTCAGAGGACAAGTACAGACTTAGTCAGATTAAATGACTCTCTCAAGGTCATGCAATGATGAAATTCACTAGCAAAATATTTCCACTCCAGCTTCCTTCCTAGATCTTTCTTCCCAATCATTAAAAAATGTGTTGAGGGAAAGGGAAGGGGGAAGGAGAGCAACAGAAGTGGAGTACAGTTGGGCACCAGGTACCAGACAGTTACTGTCCAGTCAACTCATGATGACCTCATGTGTGCAGAATACAACTATGCTCCATGGGATTTTCAATGGCTGATTTTTTGAAAATAGATTTCCAGGTTTTTCTTACAAGGCACCTCTAGATGGATTCAAACCTACAGACTTTCAGTTAGCAGCCAAGTGCTTTAAGCCTTTGTACTACCAAGACACCTTTCTAGACTCTTGTACATGCTTGTTTTATTAGTTCCTCATGAACACCCACTTCTGTAAGTACAATCTACCTTTCCATTTATCCATCCATCCATTCACTTATTTAAATACTACTTATTTTACATCTACAAAGTTCTGATTGTTAGACACTAGATACATATATAAAAATAAGTCTTGGTTCAGACCTAGTTTGCAGCAGGAGAGACAAGTGATGAGCTGCCTTGTGATGAGACCACACTCATTGCATAGAGGAGGACACTGAAGCAAGCAGTGTCCTAAGACACTTGGGAAACTGAGCATGGTACTAATAAGGAATGAACATTGAGACTTACTGCTTGCCAGGCAGGAGGCCACATGCATTGGGTTAATGCATCCTTACAACCAGCCTTTGTTGCTATGTGCCATTGAGTCAATTCCAACTCATAGTGACCTTGTATAGAGTTTCCAAAGCTGTAAATCTTTAACAGGAGTAGGAAGTCTCATCTTTCTCCGGAGGAGAGGCTGGTGGATTCAAACTGCTGACCTTGCAGTTAGCAACCCAACATGTAATCCGCTATACTACCATGACTGCTTTTAGAAGCGAAATTTTATGACCCCTCATCTTACAGGAGATGAAACTGAAGAACAGGGAAGTAAAATGACTTACCTGGGGACACACAGCTTGGTTGTTGTGGATTTGAAATTTGAATCAAAGACTTGTTGGCTGCAGAGTCAAGATTTGTATCTCAGAGGCTATGGCAGGAGCAAAAGAGGGTAGTGGAAAATGAAAGTTAAAGGGGAGAATTTTGACTTTTATCTGAGTATTTATACAGTCATTTAAGGATATGAATTAAGGAATGATGTTGTTGTTGCTAAGTGCCATTGAGTCAGTTCTGACTCATTGCAAGCCTGTATAGGGTTTCCAAGGATCAGCAGGTGGGTTTGAACCATCAACCTTGGTGTTAGCAGTCCAGTGCATCACATTTTGCTTTTAAGGAGACACATTGAAGGGACAGTCTGGAAGATTGGAAACCTATCAGGTTGCAATAATCCAGTCCAAAGGACAAGTGAAGTGTGTGTTGAGTTGGAGAAAACTTGAGAGACCTGTAAAGCATTGGTAGAATTCTCACGTTCCATGTGGGAGACCCAGGTTTGATCCCTGACACACAGCCTCACGCACAGGCACTACCCATTCATCAGTGGAGGCTACATATTGTTATGATGCTCAGTAGGTTTCAGTGGAACTTCCACACTTAGACTAAGAAAAAAATTCTGACATTCTACTTTGAAAAATCAGCCAATTAGAATTCTATGTTCACAAATATCTGAGCAAAATTGAATCTCAGGGTTAACGTAGGAACAGAGTTAACATCGGAGCACATAGCATTTTATTCCACTGTGCATAGGGCCACCATGATTTGGGACCAACTTGATGCCAGCTGACAACAAGAATATGAGACATTTAAGCTGGGAGGCTGGGCAGGCCAGGCTACTGTTGGTGTGAATTCAGAGAGCAGGAAAGAGATGGGTCTGGTGATGAAGATAGAGGAGTTGTCTGAATGTAGATTCAACCTAAGTTTGTGGGTAAGGTGACTCATGGACAATGAAGAACAGAGCTTAATTAAAGGGGATCACATTAGATGGTCTTGGATAGAATGGGAGAAAAGGTGGAGCAAAACCAAAATCATAAAAAAAAAAAAAAAAAAGACCGAATTGCTGGTGGAACCTTGAAACTATACTTCTTGGTTACCCTTCAGCTCTGGAACTGAACCCACTGCCAGCGCTCAATTTTCAGCCAAACAATACATAGATATGTGAAGGGACAACAACACTAGTGAGGTATACACACCACAGAATAATTCACCATTTGAAATAAAAAAGACAGCATTTACCTAAGGACACAATTCTGGGTTGGAAAAATAAGGAGGAATGGAAGCAAGATACACAGGGAAGAAGTGGGATAAGTGATCTTACATGGAGGGAGAGCAATTGAGATGAAAAAATGCATATGATTTGTTGAATATACAACTGATGATCTGCTCTGTAAACCTTCACACAATAAAAAGTATTTAAAAAGAGAGAGAACTGAAGCAGAGGGTAGGGCAAGGCAGGTGAAAAAAGGAATACTAAGGAGCAGTTTAGCATTACCAAGGCATGGGAACAGAGTTTCCAGGAGAGTAGAGAATCAGCATGCCTGAGGGGTCTGGACACTTGGGGACAGAGTATGCCCATGCTACTCTTTGACCTTGAGTTGAAGGTTGAGAGAAGGTCAGCATTCAGGGAAGTTGTATTTTGTTCCCAGCAACTCTTCCACCACAAATTTCAAAATCTCTCCCCATCTGGAATGCAGAAAATGATTTGCAGTCCTCAGATTGTTATGAGGGTATCCGTTTTTTGCCAAGTCACATTATTGGACAGAAATGGGCCGTGAAATGCCTGCTAATTGCTACAAGATTTAACAGGGAGAGAAGGGCCTGAGAACTGGAGGTGAAGCTCTGGCTTTCATGTGGGGAGCTGGGGAGTTAGGGGGATAACAAGACATAATGGGCCTGCTTCTCTGAGCTCCAAATTACCAGGATCATTTTATCCTGCTGAAAGAAGGATGAAGCTTTTAAAAATGGGCAATTATGACATCTTTTCTTCATTGTTGTCGAGAAAACTAAACCCCAATTATCCCAACTATTTTGGAGGGGTTTTCAAAAGGCACTCATGCCTTTGTTGAGCTCCTCGTCTCCCCAGGCTCCAAGGAGAGCTTGATTTGCCATCATAATCCTGGTTGATCCCTTCTCGCCATACCTGACAAGTCTTTGCAGCGTTCTGCCCACGTGTTCTATGCCTGCTCTGGAATGGGACCATGGGGCCCTTGAATCAGCTGAAGAAAACTGTTCCCAAATAGCTAGCAGCCCCTCCACTGAATGTTTAAAAGATAAGTTGTTGTTAGCTACATCAAGTCAGTGCCAACTTATAGTGACCCTATACACAGTAGAATGAACAATGCTCGGTTCTTTCACCAACCTCACAATACTTGCCACATTTGAACCCATTGCTGCTGCCATTGTGCCAATCCATCTCTTTGGGGGTCTTCCTCTTTTTCTCCAACCCTCCACTTCACCAAACATGATATCCTTCTCCAGGGATTGGTCCCTTCTGACAATATGTCCCAAGTATGAGAGACGAAGTCTGACCATGTTGGCTTCCAAAGAATATTCTGGCTGTACTTCTTCCAGCACAGATTGGCTTGCTCTTTTGGCAGTCCCTTGTACTTTCAGTATTCTCCAACACCATTACTCAAATGCATCAATTTTTCTGTGGTCTTCCTTATTCATGCCCAACATTCACATGCATATGAGGTTATTGAAAATACCATGGCTTGGGTCATGACATCTTTGCTCTTGAACACCATAAAGAGGTCTTGTACAACAGATTTGCCTAATGTAATATACATCATTTAATTTTTTGACTGCTGCTTCAATAAGTGTTGATGGTTGATCTGAGCAAAATGAAGTCTTTGACTTCAATCTTTTCTCCATTTTATATGGATGCTTTTTATTGGTACAATGGTGATGATTTTGTCTTCTTTATAATGAGATGCAGCCCATACTGAAGGCTATAGTCTTTAGTCTTCATCAGTAATTATTTTAAATCCTCTTCATTTATAAGGATATAGGATTTGGGGGGAAAGTTGCTATAGAGTCAATTCCAACTCATGGCAACCCCACATGTTTCAGAGTAGAACTGAGACTCACAGGGTTTTCTTATCTGTAATCATGATGGAAGCAGATTACCGGCCATTCTTCTGTGGTACTATTGAGCGGTTTTGAACTACAAACCTTTAGGTTAGCAACTGATTACAAGCCACCTGTGCCACCTTAGCTCCTAAGGGTGTGGCAACTGTATAATCTTACCTTGTGCCCCTTCTTCTCTGATTTTTGGGAACATCCCTTGAATCATGCCGTACCCCTGATCTAGTAATTCCCTACAGCCTAGTAAGTCTGGTCAAAAGTTTATAGCCTCTAGAATTTGATCTCCAACTGTCCTGTCAAGTCTTACCTTATTCCTATTCACTGATGCATTCAGGTAACATACAAGTGTTGAACATGTTGCATGTGCAGAGGCTGGAGGAGAGACTAGGGGAGAGAGTCACAAAGTCTGGGAGTCATAATACAGAATAGGAAATTTTTTGAGTGAGGTTGGAGGGCTTTGGGGCCCAAAGGATGCACTTTTCTCTATACTGGGACTTAGGCAAGAAAGGTTCCCCTTGTAGGGGAGGGTTACACCTAGACTGAGTATTGAAGAAAGAAGACATATTTAGGAGGTAGAATCTTCAGAAGTTGAAGTCACAGGGGCCTACTGTGGGAGTTTGTGGGGCAAATGGTAGACAGAATAATGCCCCCCAATAAAGTACAGTTATCGGATAAGCACCAGACTGCTAATCAAAAGGTTGGTGGTATAGACCCTCTAGTCACTCCTTGGAAAACTTATACCCATACGTTCACCATCAGAACCAACTAGACAGCACTTAACAAAAACAGCAGAGATGTCCATGTCCTCATCTCTGGGACAGTGAAAATTACCACCGATGGCACAGAGACTTAGATGTGACTAAATTAAGGATTTTCAGATGGAGAGATTAATCTTAATGTTATGTTATATTGAAGGGCTCATTGTAATCATAATGGTTTTTATAAGAGAAAGACAGGAAAGCCATAATTAAGAGAAAAGATGTGATGATGGATATAGTGGTCAGATACAGAGAAAGAGAAATACTAAGCTGCTGGCTTTGAAGATGGAAATGGGCAAGGAGTTAGTCATAGCCTCCCCTAGAACCTCTAAAAGGAAAACAGACCTAGCAACACCTTGATTTTAGGACTTTTCCAACTGCAAGATAAGAAATTTGTGTAGTTGTAAGCCACTAGGTTTGTTGTACTTTGCCCCAGCAGTCCTAGGAAATCCTAGGGAATGCCAGCAGTTAAGGCACCTTATGTGGGAAGAGAGAGTCTCTGGGTACTGCAAACAGTTAATATACCCAGCTGATAACTTAGAAGTTGGAGGTCTGAGTCCATTATGAGTCACCTCTGAAGAATAGCCTGGCGATATACATTCGGCAAATCAACCATTGGAAATCCTATGAAAACGATTCTATTCGAGCACACATGAGGTTTCCATGAATCAAAATCAAATCCACAGCAGTGGTTGTTTGTTTGTTTGTTTGTAGGGGGATGAGGTGGGGCTGATTTATGGAGAAAGATGAAACTGCTGAGAATAAATAGACTTTAGAGTCTGAAAAGAATGTCAAACCTCTGCTTCCCCAGTAGGGAAAGGCTGATAGCAGGACCCAGTCAGCCTAATAAAGTTTAAGCAAGACTTTGGAGGTATAAGATGAAAAGTATAACTTGCTGTTGTTGTGGTTGTTAAGTGACATTGAGTAGATTCCAATCCACAGTGACCATATATATAGGGTTACAAGGAGCAGCTGGTGAGCTTGAACCACAGACCTTGCAGCTGAAATGAATTTGCAGTCTGACACATTATCTCATAGCACTATACCATGCCACCACTCATCTGTCAGTTAGTCATACTGTAGTGGCTTATGAGTTGCTGTGATTCTTAAAGCTATGCCACCAGTATTTTAAATACCAGCAGGGTCACCCATGGTGGACAGGTTTCAGATGAACTTGAAGATGAAGACAGACTAGGAAGAAGGAGTGATGAACTACTTCTGAATATTTAGTCACTGAAAACCTTATGAATAGCAGA
>NW_006408589.1:1546552-1562247 GCF_000296735.1 Chrysochloris asiatica
CTAGATAGTTCATCCTTTGGGTGGCTATTGTAAATGGTATTGTTTTCCTAATGTCTTTTTCAGCACTGTTATTATTAGTATAGTGGAATCCAAATGATTTTTCCCGCCCCCCATGTGTAAGGCTTTATTGGAGGTCAGAAGGAAAGAGGGCCCAAATGATTTTTATATGTTGATCTTATATCCTGACACACTTCTCTGAATACTCCAATGAGGTCTAGCAGCTTTTTTACTGAGTCTTTGAGGTTTTCTACATATAGGATCATATCGTCTGCAAATAGACTGAGTTTTACTTGCTCTTTGCCAATTCGGATGCCCTTGATTTCCCTATCTTGCCATATAGCTCTGGCTAAGACTTCCAACACAATATTGAATAGGAGTGGTGACAAAGGGCATCCTTGTCTGGTTCCTGTCTGCAGAGGGAAGACATTCAGTTTCTCTCCATTGAGAGTAATGTAGGCTGTTGGTTTTGTATATATGCTCTTTATCATGTTGAGGAATTTCCCTTCACTTCCAACTTTGTTGCATGTTTTTATCAGGAATGAATGTTGGATTTTGTCAAATACCTTTTCTGCATCAATCGATATGATCATGTTTGTTTGTTTTTTTCTTTTTTCTTGTTTATATGTTGAATTACATTGATTGTTTTTCTAATGTTGAACCATCCTTGCATCCCTGATATGAATCCCACTTGGTCATGAGGTATTATTTTTTGATGTGCTGCTGGATTCTGTTGGCTAGAATTTTGTTGAGAATTTTTGCATCTATGTTCATGAGGGATATTGGTCTGTAATTTTTCTTCTTAATGATGTCCTTCCCTGGTTTTGGTATGAGGGTTATGCTTGCTTCATAAAATGTATTAGGAAGTTTTCCATCCTCCTCTATATTCTGGAATAATCTGAGTAGAATTGGTTACGATTCTTCACTGAATGTGTGGTAGAATTCACCAGTGAAGCCATGTGGACCTAGACTTTTTTTGGTTGGGAGTTTTTTGATGACCTGATCAATTTCTTCTATTGTTATGGGTCTGTTCAAGTCTTCTACTTCACTCTGTGTGTATTTAGGTAGGTCGTGTTTTTCTAAAAATGTATCCATCTCTTCTAAATTTTCAAATTTGTTTGAGTACAACTCTTCATAGTATTCTGTTATTATCCTTTTGATTTTCTTTGAATCATGAGATAGTGTCCTTCTTTATCTCTTATGGTGGTTTTTGCCTTAAAGTTTATTTTATCAGAGATTAGTATCGTCACTCCTGCTGGTTTTTTATTGTTGTTAGTTTGGTATGTTTTAGTCCATCCTTTAAATTTTATTCTCTTTTGTCTTTGTGTGTAAGGTGTGTCTCTTGCAGGTAGCATTTTGAAGGGTCTTGTTTTCTTATCCATTCTGCCACTCTCTGTCTCTTCACTGGTGCATTTAATCCATGGACATTCACTGCAATTATCAATAGGTATGGATTAACTGCTGTCATTATGCTAATTTTTTCTGGTGTTGTTTGTTCCTTTGTTCTGCATGCCTACTTGTGTTGCGTTCATGTTTTGTGTGCTATTTCTTGTTGGTTTCTTTTTGTTTTAATATTTCCTTATTCTTCTTGGATCTTCATTTTCATAGTAATTTGTCAAGTATTAATATTTTGGAGGGGTTACCCTATAGTCTGTTAAGTTTCCCTGCATTTAAAGTAGTCTATTGTATCCTGCCATCTACTCTACCTCCTCACCACTTGGATCTCTGTTCCTATATTTTCCCCATCTTTGATATTGTTAATATTTTATATTTGGTTAGCCTCACAGGTCTTCTGAATTCATTGCTGTAATTTTGTTCTGTTCTGAACTCTGCTATCCATCGACTGAGTTCCAGGTGGTGTTGCCAAGTCTGTCAAGCTCTGGTTGTTATCTGTTCTTGCTGGCTTTCATTCCAAAGAACTCCATTTTGGATGTTTTAAAGCACTGGATTGGCTTTAACAAAATCTCTTAGCTTATGTTTATCCTGGAATGTTTTGATTGCACCATCGTATTTGATTGACAGTTTTGCTGGATAGACGATTCTTGGTTGGCAGTTTTTTTGTGTGTTTTTTTTTTTTCTTTTCAAGCCTTCTTGCCTGCGTGGTTTCTACTGAGAAGTCAGATCTTAATCTGATTTGCTTACCTTTGTAGGTGACACTTCTCTTTTCCCTAGCTGCTTTTAGGATTCTCTCCTTGTCTTTGATTTTGGAGAGCTTAAGTAGCGTAGTGAGTACGAATCAGGCTGCCTACCTCAAGGTCAGCAGTTCGAAACTACCAGCGGTTCCATGGGAGAAAGATAAGGTATTCTGCTACCATAAAGATTTACAGCCTCGGAAACCCTGTGCAGGGTCACTATGAGTCAGAACCAACTCCATGGTACTTAATAACAACAACAATTATTACATGTCAGTGATTTTCTTTTGGGGTATATCCTTTCTGGGGTTCTTTCAACTTCTTGAATATTTATTTATATTCTCATCTTTCAAGATGTCAGGAAATTTTTCTGCCAGAACTTCTTCAGCTATCTCTTCTCTGGACTTCTGTTATTCTTCCTGTCCTGGAATGCCAATAATTCTTAAGTTATTCCTCTTCATGTTATCCAGCATGAACCTTAGACTCTCTTCAGATTTTTTAATCCTTTTTTCTGCTTGCTCTCTTATCTTAGCAGTATTGAGAGATTTGTCTTCCAGTTTGCTTGTTCTGGCTTTCATCTCTTCCATTCTGATCCTTTATCCTTTCAGTGTATTATCTATTTGTGATATTTTATTATTAATCATCTGGACTTCCTTTTACAAGTTTTGGATTGTTTCCAATGTCATATCTATCTTGTTTGATTCCTCCCGTTGCACTTTCCTGACTTCTTCCTTATTTTCCTCCACCCCTTTTTGAAACTTTTGAATTTGTTTCCATATTATTCTTCTGAATTCCTTCTTAGGCAGATTCAGAGCCTACTCTTCTACTGAAAAGTCTGTGTCTGCTTCCAGATCATTTGTCTCAGTTACTTTTTTCTGTTTTTGGACATGTGTTGATATCTTTAATTGTGTTTTCTTAGACATTTTCAACAGTTATGTGAAGTTTTCATGCTTAAATGTATGTATGTTGCTTTGTTGTTAAGCTTACTGATCATCTCCTGATGGATATGATCTGGAAATAAGCTTCCCTTTTCACGTGTAATGCCTAGTAGCTGGTTTTGGCTCTTGTCCAGATGGTGGGGTACTACAGGATATGCTTGTAGCTTGGCTATATGGGGGCACAGTTGCTGTCTCTTCTTGGGTAAGTAGGGGGAGAAAGCTTCCACCCCTGGGATAAGAGTGAGGCCAAAAGGACCAAAGACAGAAACAATATAAAAGCAGAGACAGAAACCACCAATCAAAAACAAAAAATAAAATTGAGATTGACACTGTCTACTGGCCTTTGCTGTGCAAAGGGTCCCACCTAGGTTAACTATGGGACTGGTTCCAAGGGTCAAAACATCATTAGAAGCAGCCTGAAGCTTTCTTCTCTGTGCAGTTAGAAAACTGTGGGTGCAATGCTGGGCTCTTTTGGGGGTGCGCTCCCGCCCACCTGAAAGCATCTGGGCTGTGCAGTGAGGACACAATTGGGTTGAATAGGAGAGATACGTGAAAAATGAAAAGTGAAAGATGAAAAATCATTCACACCTGTCCCTTTAGACTTGCTGCTTGAGGATTCTAGCACTGGATTGCTACCTCTGCTTGAGTATTGCCCCATCCTCTGACCTGAGGACTTCTGGCTGCTGACCACCATAGCTGGATTGATTTAGAAATCACTGTATTTTGCTTCCACCTACAGATTTATTATTAATAGGTACATGGAACTGGCGCCTGGAACCTTAAACAAGATCTAAAGCTCCATAGTTTTTCTGCTTTTTGGGGAGTTTGAGCAGAGGATTTTTCACTGTCTGTCTCTGCTTTCCCCACCCTCAAACTGGAACTCTTCCCTTATTCTTAAAATGTTTGGGGGTCCCATGAATAAACACTAACATCTAGGAGTCCTGTTTTTGTGTTTGTTCCACTCTAGATATAAGGGACACTCTAAGTATTATAATCCCTGTATCATTGAGGAGGAAATAGAGTCTGAAAGTGATTAATTCTGTCCAAGATCATGCATCTAGGGAGTGAAGGACCTAGAAATGAATCCAGGCAACCAAATTCCCAGCAATAAACCACTCCATTAAATGTTTTACTACAAGATATCCATCTTCACAATTTATCTGGGAGGTCTAGTAGCACAATAGAGATTAGTTAATTAATTAATTAATTCAACCATATTTGTTGAATGACTACTGTGTGTCAGGCAATGATCTCTGGGTTCATGGTGTTTATATTCTAGAGGCAGGGGGAGACATGTTAAAGACTTTGATTTTTCCTTGAGTGAAATAGGGAGATATTGCAGAGTTTTAAGTTATTAAACTGTTGCACAGTCTAATTTCTATTGTAAAATGATCACTCTGATATCTATGTTGAGCACAACCTTATAGAATCAAGAGTAGAACCCAGGATACCTATTAATAAACCAATGGCAAGAAATGATGGTGGCTTGGACAAGGATAGCAACAGTGCAAGTGGTCAGGTTCTGAGGAACTGTTGATGGTAGAACCAACAAGATTATTTGATGAATTGAACTGGAATTTGACAAACAGAAAAGATTTGGGTTGACTCCAAGATTTAGAGACTGAGCTACTAGAAGGATGATGTTGACATTGACTGAGATGGGGAAGCTTGTCGGGGAGACAGTTTGGGGTGGAAAGTTGAGGGAAGAAGGTGCAGTGTTCCAGTAAGATGGGTTGAATTTGAGATGCCTTTCAGACATTGTACTAATTTCCTAGGGCTGTTGTAAAACATACTGCAAATCAGATGTCTTAAAACAAGATAAATGTATTTTCTCACGGTCCTGGAAGCTAGAATTAGGGTGTTGGCAGATGTTTCCTTCTGAGAGATCTGAAAGAGAATTTGGTCCATGCCTCTCTCCTAACTATTGGAAACCCTTGGTATTTGTTGGCTTGCAGCAGTGTCATTCCAATCTCAGCTTCTGTCTTTGCATGACATTCTCCCTGTATATCTGTGTCTCTACTCTTCTTCTTTAGAATCCTAGTGTGGTGCCATAATATAAGCACTCAACCTCAAGCTTGGTATAAACCACAAGGTCTCTGGTTAAAAATCATCAGCCACTCCTTGGAAACCCTCTACAGGGTGGCTATGGGTCAGAACTAACAACAACAACTCCTCTTATAAGGAACCAGCCACTGGAGTAAGCCCTACACTAATGACCTTATCTTAACTTGATTAGCTCTGCAAATAACCTGTTTCCAAGTAATGTTAGGACTTTTGGTGGGAGGTGGGGGGGTGGGGAGGAAGAGACACAATTCAACCCAAAGTTAGCATCTATCATGGATTAAATTGTGTCCCCCCCAAAATATATATCAACTTGACTTGGTCATGGATCTCAATAGTTTGGTAGTTACATAATGATATACTTCAGCCATTTTGTAATTATGTGATCATCCCCCTTGATGGGTCCAGCCAATCAACTGCCAGAAGAGTTTCTCTGGGGTTTGAGCATGGAGAGACCAGACTATAACCAAGATAGAAGAGCCAGGAGCAGAGCATGTCCTTTGGACCTCAGTTCCTTATAATGAGAACCTCCTATACCCAGGAGAAGATTGATGCCAGGACACATGGGAGTCTCCAAGTAACAGTGGGCTTACAGATGTTGAGAGGAAACAAGGAGCTTTTTCATAGCCAGCAGAGGCAGAAAGCCTTCCGCTAGGGCTGGCTCCCTGAATTCAGAGATCTAACATCCTATACTGAGAAATATATTTGTTTTGTTTAAGTCACCCAGTTGAGGTATTTCTGTTAGAGAGAGAGAAAAAAAAAAATCTACTACCATAAGTCAGTTCCAACTCAGAGCAGCCCTATCTAGGGTTTCCAAAACTGTGAATCTTTATGGGAACAGACAACCCCATCTTTTTCATATGGAGTGGCTGATGGGCTTGAACCACCAACTTTGTGGTTTGCGGTCCAACACCTAACTAAGATACATAACTAGAAAACTAGCACAGTATCTAAGACTAGCTGTCAAGGAATTCAGACATAGGTTGTGGGGTTCAGGAGGGGCCTAGATTGGCAATATAAATGTAACAATCATCAGAATACGTTGTTAGTTGCCATCAACTTGGCCCTTAGCTAGTGGTGACCTGGACCATTATGATTCATTGGCTAATTTTTTTTTTTTTTTTAAGTAATTTGCTAGGTTGTTCTTCTCATCAGACTACAGTTCAAGAAAATGCATAAACAGAAAGGAATTTTTAAAAATCTCTTAGCTCAGAGACACTGAACATTGAGTAGTTGTTGTGGATTAAATTGTGTCTCTCCCCCCACCCCCAACACCCCTCTGCCGCAGCCCCAATGTGTGCTATGAATTCTGACTCACATAATGTGTAAAATCCCATTTAGGATTGGGTTTTCTTTTTATGTTAATGAGACAGTATTTCTTTAGGGTATGCCTTGAATCACTCTCCTTTGAGATATAAAAAGAAGATTGTTGTTGTTGTTGTTGTTAAGTGCCTTCGAGTCGGGTCCAACCCATAGCGACCCTGTACAGGGTTTCCGAGGGTGTAAATCTTTACGGGAGTAGAAAGCCTCATCTTTCTCCCGCGGAGCGGCTGATAGTTTCGAACCGCTGACCCTAAGGTTCGCAGCCCGATTCGTAACCACTACGCTACCAGAGCTCCTTAAAAGAAGATATAAGGACAGATAATGAGAGGGGAAGTTATATGTCACATCACATGATGATAGCTAGGGAACAACAAAGGAACAAATGACCTTCTCCCAGAGCCAATAGATAGAAAGCCTTCTCCTAGAGCCAGCACCCCTTAATTCAGACTTTTGACTTCCTAAACTGTGAAAAGGAAATCTGGTAGCATAGTGGTTACAAGTCAGGCTGCTAAACTCAAGGTCAGACGTTTGAAACTACCAGTGGTTCCATGGGATACAGATGAGGCTTTCTGAAGATTTACAGCCTTGGAAACCCTATGCAGGGTCGCTATAGTCGGAACTGATCCCATGCACACCACTACCACCACCACACTGTGAGAATATAAATTTCTGCTTGTTAAAGTCATCTGTGATATGTTTGTTATAACAGCATTAGAATTCTAATACAGTGGTCAAAGAGAAAAGAAAGAACCAGCAAATGAGACTGGGGCATGATCAGTGATGAGAAGAATACTTTTCTAGTCCAAGAATAACATACATCTCTTGTTGCTTATTTCTTTTTCCCAGTTTTAAAAGAGAATGTCAGCTTATTTCTGGGCTCTTGAACTGAGATACCAGGAATGTCTTGTATTTGCTAGCACAATTTAGTACCCAACTTCTGGAACCACTTCAAATCTTGAAAAGAGTCTGATAAGGGGCAAATTAGATGGACCCTGTAGAATAGGAGAGAAGCATGGAATAGAATTCAAATTCTTAAAAATTCTAAACTTACTGGGCCAATTGACACTAGAGAACTCCTTGAGATGATCACTCTGAGATACTCTTTAAACCTTGAACCAGAACTATACCCTGAGGTCAACTTCTAGTGAAATAACAATGACAAACAAAGTAAATGGTATTTTTCATAAGTACAGACTCCATTAAAAAAAAAAAAATCTGTATGAAACCAAAATGTCAACAATTACTCTAATGCAAATACTAAAAGACATGGGGCAGGGAAACTAGAGTACTAGAAATGGAACAACTAGAACACAATTCAAGAGAATGTTGACATATTGTGGAAAATGTAACTAATGTCATTGAACTATTTGAGAAGAAATTGAAAATATTGCTCACAATTTTTTGTTTAAACTTTCACTGAAAAACATAACAAAATTTTAATTTTTTTATAGAACTTGAAAAGAGTCATAGAGAAGTCTCTTTATCACATACTTTCTACTTTAGAAGCTCCCAGTCATCCCCCTGAGCTAAGCATGCCTTCAGACAGACCCTCCATGTCTGAATGTCAGTGTCCTCACTTAGGAAATGGGGAGATGAGCCCAACCACACAGGATGAGTGAATGGCTATTCAGTGCGCAATGGTGGCTAATACAATATGTGCAAACAGTAGGTGTTCAAACAATGTTGCCTGAGCCTGAAACCTGGTTAGTTCAAATCATAATTTTTTATGAGTCTTGTTGTAGGCTAAGCATTATTCTAAGTGCTGGGGAGAAGTAGAAGATGATCAGAGAGGAGTGGTCTCAGGTTGTGAAGAATCAGAGAAGGGTGTGACCAACTCTACCTTAGAAGTTCTCCCAAAATGCCTGATTTTCCTAAGAGAATTAGAATTCCAACTAGAACAATAGACCATGAATCCAAGCAGGAACAATTTGGGAACCAATGGCAAGAGATGATGGTGGCTTGGGCAAGTGTAGCAATAGTTGAAGTGGTCAGGAAAGTAACACTGTAGGCTATGTCTTACAGTTGTCGGCTTGGTGGAGGACAAAGACTCCATAGAAGAGAAAAGTCCTTAAAAATGCACACGTGGTCCTTGAGTTTAACCTCAAGCTTAACTCCTTGAAGCTGAGGTGCAAAATCCATTTAGAGTAATGCCATAGGGAATATATCTGTCTGCTGCCCCCAAACACTACCCCCCACATTTTGCATGGCAGTTCCTTCTTAATCTTTCAGAATTAGACATTCACCTTGAACATCTCTTCCCTGAAGACGCCTTCCTTTAACCTCTTTATCTTAACGTCATTCCATAATTATTTCCCTGATATCAGCCTGCTCTTTTTCTTTGGAACACATATCACAATTTGCCATTAGATACTCATTTATTTGCCTATTTCAGAGTGTAGAAATAGATATTGAATTGAATTGGGTAAATTCTAACTCCCATTTCTACTAGGTATGCCATCTTGGGGAAGTCAATGGACCTTTCTAAACCTTAATTTCTTCATCTGCAAATTGGGGAAAAAATTATATCCACTTCATTAAGTTGCTTAAAGGACCCAAGGAGATAAGTCATTGAAATACTTGGAGCAGCCCTTAGAATCACATGTAATTGTTCAATAAATGTTACCTCTATTGCTCTTTGGAAAGTCTCAGCTAATGAACATTATGTTCCATAAGGGCAGGGACCTGTGTAGCTTGTAGCCACTCAATATTTGTTGAGTTAACAAATTCGAGCACAAAATTGCATTGACTCAAACAAGTTCCAAAGCATTGACTTGTGTTGGGTACAAATGAGCTTCTATGAGTATGTTGCCTTTTCTAAACTGTTCCTGCTTGGATTCATGGTCTATTGTTCTAATTGGAATTCTAATTCTCTCAGGAAAATCAGACATTTTGTGTTTCATCATGAGTTAATAATGTGACATTTGACACCAGAATGCATTTCCATGAAGCTTTGAGCCTCTTATCTCATTTTGAGTTTTATTATCTGTGCCACTCTTTAAAGATGAAGCAGCAGTTGTAAAAAGTTTGGCCCAAGTACATTTGGAAGAAATGGTCACTGGAAATAGTGATTCATGTTTGATTTGGTATCTCTATCAGATTAGCTTTCCTCCAGACACAGGAGTATATATTTAGTTATCTGGACTCCATACATGCAATTGCAAAATAGAAGGGATCATTTGGTACACATGTCTTATTTCACAGATGAAACTTAGTTATAGATAGGGAGAGAATGTGTCTAATGTCAATACCACGAATATGGACAGATCCAAGACTGGAAACCAAGGTCTTCCCAGACACAAGGGAAAATAGAACAAGATCCTTTGGTCTATAAAGAAGGAAGATTGCCTCTTCTTTTCATTTACTAGCAGGGCATATCCATATTCTAGTTCATTTTAAAAGCAGCAAGTAATCGATAAGTATTGTTACAAAAAAGTATGTTTTAGGGGATTCATCAAAAAGTTAAACATGGAAATACCATATAATGTAGCAATTCCACTTGTAGGCATATATACAAAAGAACTGAAAGGAGGAACACAAACAGCTACATGCTCACCAATGTTTGTAGCAGCATTAATCACAACAGGTAAAAAGTTGAAGCAGCCATCAACAGATGAAAGGATAAATAGAATGTTGTATATACATACAAAGGATTATTACTCTGCCATAAATAACAATTAAGTTCTGATACATGCTACAACGTGGGTGAGCCTTGATAACATTATGCTAAGAGATATGTCAGCCACAAAGGGATATGAGCTCACTTATATGAAATATCTAGAATAGACAATTGTATAGAGATTGAAGTTTATTATTGGCTACCAGGAGTGGGAGGGAAAGGAAAAGAGGAGTCATTGCTTGGGGGCACTGAGTTTCTGTTAAGGATGATGGGGAAACTTAGAAACAAATAAGGGTGATGATTGAACAACATAATGAACATACTGAATTGTACATAATGTCACTGAGTACTCATGAAATATGCTGAAATGGCAAATGTGTGGTTACATACATATTTATCAGAATGAAAAAATACTAATTTCAAACTACAGATAAGTAAATACCCCCTCTAATCACCGTACTTAAAGTTCCTCCCCTCGTAGCCTCCTCAAAGGTGTCTTTTGGCATTAATTTGGTGTGTGTACTTCCAAAACTTCTTTGTATCATTACAAACATATATGGCAGTATCCATAATAGCGGATATAGTATTATGTAGTGTGATATGTTTATGTAAATAATACCATAAGCCAATTTCCATTGAGACATGGTGACCTACTCATGGTGACCCCATATGTGAGAGAGTAGGGCTCACAATGGCTGATTTTTCACATGTCAATCTTCAGGCCTTTTCCAAAGTGCCTCTGGGTGGAATTGTACCTACAACCTATTGGTTAGCAGTTGAGCATGATCACTAGTTGCACCACCACTGTAATTAATATAAAACTTATCAATGAAGTATTCTCCTTGGCTTTGTGCAGAAGAACCTCTACCAGCCCAGAGTGTTGTCTGGCCTCAGCACCAGCATCTGTTTAGTAAGTGAAGGATCTGCAGGCTTCACCAAGATCCCCCACACCCTCCCCTCTGTACAGTTTCCATGAGGCCTCTTTTCACTTGGGATCTGCCTGTCATCCACATTTCCCCATCAAGCCTCACCACTCCACCCTTTAAAAATAACATTTCAGATCATTCTCTCAAGCAGCATGAGATTTCTCATCTATGATTCATTTCAAGTTTCAGCAAGGATTAAGTGCTTTAATTTCTTTTTAAATTAGGTTGGGAGAAAAATAGAAATGTGGGCAAAGAATATACACAAACAACTTGCATACAAGGAGATACATATGAGTCTCATAGAAAGATGCTCAACCTCACAAGCTGTTGGGGAAATCCAAGTCAAGACAATGATTTTCCCATCAGAAGGGAGACCTTCAGATAGCGTGATGCCACTGAACATTGATAAGGGTGTGCTAAATGGGTAGTCTTGGAAAATATGGATGTGAGTGTCCATTTAAACAGCTCCTCTGAAGAACAATTTGACAGCACATAGTAAAGCTAAAAATGTAAACACCCTGTAACCAGCAGTCTTCTTTGGTATCTTCCCTAAATAAGCCTTCCTATGTGGCCACACACACACAAGGAAAGCTGACTTGAAAATTTTTAGCAACCTTGCAATGCAATGGTTAAGTGCTTGGCTATTCACTGAAAAGTCAGCGGTTGGAGCCCACAACACTATAGGGCAGTTTTTCTCTGTCCTACAAGGCTGCTATAAGCCATAAAGGACATCTGGTTGTATGGTGGTTACAAGTTGGGCTGCTACCCTCAAGGTCAGCAGTTTAAAACTACTAGTCGTTCTGTGGGAGAAAGATGAGGTTTTCTGCTCCTGTAAATATTTATAGACTCAAAGTCTGTAAATACAGGGTTACTAAAGAAGAAGACCCCCAGCAAGATGGATTGGCAAAAATAGTGAGGTTGGCCCAGAATTGGGCAGTGTTTCATTCTGCTGTGCATAAGGTCACTATGAGTTAGTACTGACTCGATGGCACCTAACAACAACATGAGTCTTAACCGAATCCATGGCACATAACCCACCCACCTACCTCCCCCCCCCACACACACACAGGACTGCTAAAAGTTGGAATTGACTCAACAGCACACAACAATAATACAAAATTGTTTGTAATTGGAGAAGTTGGGTTTAGGTACTCTCAAGTTTACTCCAACTCATCACCATCCCACACACGACAAATGAAACACGGACCAATCCTGTCTTTCTCACAATTGTTGTTGTTTGAGCCTGTTGCTATAACCACTGCGTCAATCCTTCTCATTGGGAGTCTTCCTCTTTTTCATTGATCCTCCTCTTTACTGAGCATAATATCCTTTCCTAGGGACTCGTCCCTCCTGACAACATGTCCAAAGTATGTGAGACAAAGTCTTGCCATTCTTGCTTCTAAGGAGTTGTACTTTTTCTGACTGTGCTTCTTCTAAGACGGACTTGTTTGCTTTCCTGATTGTTGTTGTCGTTGTTGGTTCCGACTCATAGCGACCCTATCCTGGGTTTCTGAGGCTATAAAATCTTTACGAGAGCAGAAAGCTTTATCTTTCTCCCGCAGTACAGCTGGTAGTTTCGCATTGCTGACCCTTTCGGTTAGAAGCCTGATTTGTAACAACTGCACTACCAGAGCTCCTTTGCGTTCCTAACAGTCCATAACACTTTCAACATTCTCCACCAGTACCATAACTCAAATGCATTCATTCTTCTTCAGCTTTCCTAATTCTTTGTTCAGCTTTCACATGCATATGAGGTGATTGAAAAATACCATGGGTTGGGCCAGGCACACTTGAGTCCTCAGAATGACATCTTTGTTCTTTGTTGCTGTTAAGTGCCATAGAGTCAGTTCCAACCCACAGTGACCTTGTCTAGGGTTTCCCAGGAGCAACTGGTGAATTTGAACTGCAGACCTTGCAGTTCAAACAGACCTTGTGGTCAAGTGCTTATCCTACAGCACCACACCAGGACTCTTTACTCTTTAACATCAGTTAAAAAAAAAAAACTCTTGTGGGGCGAATTTGCCCATTTGATTTCTTGACTGTTGCTTCCATGAGCGTTAATTGTGGATCCAGGTAAAATTAAATCCTTGACAACTTCAATCTTTTCCCCATTTATTGTTATGTTGTTAATTGGGCCAGTTATGAGACTTTTTTGTTTTCTTTACATGGAGTTGTAATCCATACTGTATTCTTTGATCTTCATCAGTAAGTGCTTCAAGTCTGTCCTCTTTACTTCCAGCAAACAAAATTATATCATCTGCACGTAACAGAGTGTTGATGAACCATCCGCCAATCCTGATGCCATGTTCTTCTTTCATTATTTGCTAACCATACAGATTAAAAAGTATGGTCAAATAATACTGCCCTGACACAAACTTTTCCTAATTTTAAACCACATAGTATTTCCTTGTTCTGTTCTAACAATTGCCGCTTGGTTTGTGTCCATATGAATACAATTAAGTGTTCTGGAATCCTCATTCTTCACAAAATTATCTGTAGTTTGTTATGATCCACACTGTTATATGCCATTGAATCGTCAATAAAACACAAGTAAACATCTTTCTGATGTTCTCTGCTTTCAGCCAAGATTCATCTGGCATCATTAATCGTGTCCCTTACTTCACATCCTCTTCTGAATCTAGCTTGAATTTCTGGCAGCTCCTTGTCAATATACTGTTGCAATGATTTTTAAATTATCTTCAGCAAATTTTTACTTACATTTGATATTAATGATGTTGTTTGACAATTTCCTCATTCCAATGATTCACCTTTTGGTTGGTGTGGTAGCTGTCTTCCAAATTTCTTGGCATAGACTAGTGATTGCTTCCAAAGCTGTATCCGTTTGTGGAAACATTTCAGTTGGTATTGTGTCAATTCTTGGAGCCTTGTTTTTCACCAATAATTTCAATGCTTGGACTTCTTCCTTCAGTAGTATTGGTTCTTGACTCTATGCTACTTCCTGAAATAGTTGAATGTTGACACATTTTTTTTTTCTTTTTTTTTTTTGGTACAGTGATTCTATGTACCAACTTCTTTTGACACTATAGAACTGTTCAATATTTTGTCCATAGAATCCTTCAATATTTCAAGTCAAATCTTTATTTTGTATTCTTGAGTTGTCCTTAGAAAATTTCTCTTCAGCTCTTTTGTTTTATCATTTCTTGTATTTGTTTTAGCTAATCTACATTCAGAAGTCCTGTTGTGGTGCTGCAGGCTAAGCAATGGACTGCTAACCACAAGGTTGGTGATTCAAACCCACCTTGAAAACCCTATGCAGGGTCTCAATAAATCAGAACCAACTCAAAGGCACTTAACAACAAGTTTGCATTCAAGAGAGACTTTCAGAGTCTCTTCAGACATTCACTTTGGTATTTTCTTTCTTTCCTGTTTTTGTAATGACTTTTTGCTTTCCTCACATATGATGTTCTTGATACCATCCCACAACTCCTCTGATTATCAGTCTTTAGTGTTCAATGCATGAAATCTGTTTTTGAAATGGTGGAATTTATTGAAGGTTAAATTATGACTGTCTTATACTTGTTTTAAGGAGCTCTGGTAGCATAGTGGTTACGAATCGGGCTGCGAACCTTAAGGTCAGCGGTTCGAAACTACCAGCTGCTCCACGGGAGAAAGATGAGACTTTCTACTCCCGTAAAGATTTACACCCTCGGAAACCCTATACAGGGTCACTATGGGTCGGAACCGACTCAATGGCACATAACAACAACAACAACAACAACAAAACTTAAACTTGCATATGAACAACTGATGGTCTGTTCCACAGTCAGACCCTGGTCTTCTTGTTTTGGTTGATGATATTGAGCTTCTCCATCAACTCTTCCCACAGATATAGTCATTTTGGTTCTGTGCATCCCATCTGGTGAGGTCCATGTGTAGAGTGTCTATTTAGTTCAGGGGTGGGGGTATCCCTGAAATCATTTTGTCTGGCAATGCCACAGGTGGGACTCAAAATTCAATAAACCTAGGAGATTTTTTCATAGCAACAAAAATTTATATTAATTGATGTTATAAATATCCAAATAGCCCTTGGTAGAAAAAAAGGTTCCCCATCCCTGATTTAGGTTGTTGAAAAGTTATTTGCAATGAAGAAATGATTGGTCTTAAAATTTTCTATTATGAGATCTCCAGTGTCATTTCTATTACCAAGGCACTATTTTCCAACTACTGATCCTTCCTCTTTGATTCCTACTTTCACATTCCTGTTACCAGTAATTATCAATGCACCTTGATTGCCTGTTTGATCAATTTCAGACTGAAGAAATTATTAGAAGCTTCAACTTCTTCATCTTTGGTTTTGGTGTTTGGTGTATTACTTTGAATCATAGTTGTATTAACTGGTTTTCTTTATAGTCATAAGATAGTACCTTATCACTGACAAGTATGTTACTTCAAAATAGATCATGAAATATTCTTTTGTACAATGAATACTACACCATCCCTCTTCAAATTGACATTTCTGGCATAGTAATCCACACGATTATCTGAACTAAAATGGCCAATACCTATCCATTTCAACTTTCAAAGCCTGAGATACCAATCTGTATGTGCACCATTTCATTTCTGATGACTTCAATTTTCCTAGATTCATTCTTTGTACATTCCACATTTTAATCATTAATGGGTGTTTGTAGTTTTTTTCTTGTACCATCAGCACATGAAGATCCCAAAAGCTTTGCTTCAT